>NW_006408900.1:1875232-1876857 GCF_000296735.1 Chrysochloris asiatica
CAAAGAACAAGGCACCAGGAATTGATGCAATAAAAATATAAATCTTTCAAGAAAGTGAGGCAGCAGAGGAGACACTCACTCATCTCTGCCATGAAATTTGGAAGACAACTATCTGGCCGACTGATTGGAAGAGATCCATATTTGTGCCCATTCCAAAGAGACGTGACCCAATGTAATGCGAAAATCATCGGACAATCTCTGTGGTATCTCAAGCGAGTAAAATTTTGCTAAAGGCAATACTGAAATGGCTGCAAGCATACATTGACAGAGAACTTCGAGAGGTTCAAGCCAGATTCAGAAGAAGCCGTGGAATGAGCGATATCATTGCTGATGTCTGATGGATCTTGGCTGAAAGCAGAGAATATCAGAGAGATGTTTACCTGTGCTTTATTGACTACGCAAAGGCTTTTGATTGTGTGGATCATGACAAGCTATGGACAACATTGCGAAGTATAACTATTCCAGAACACTTAATTGTACTTATAAGGAATCTGTACCTGGACCAAGAAGCAGTTGTTTGAACAGAGCATGGGAACATTGAATGTTTGAAAATTAAGAAAGGTGTGTGACAAGGTTGTATTCTTTACCATACATATTCAACCTGGATGCTGAGCAAATAACACCAGAAGCTTGGTTCTATGAAGAAAAATGTGGCAACAGGATTGGAGGAAGACTCATTAACAACCTACGATATGCAAATGATACAACCTTGCTTGCTGAAAAATGAACAGGACTTAAAACATTTACTGATGAAGATCAAAGAGCACACCCTTAGGTATGGATTACATCTCAATGTAAAGAAAAAAAAAAAAAATCCTCACCACTGGACCAATAAACTACATTCTTATCAATGGAGAAAAGATTGAAGTTGTCAAGGACTTCATTCTTCTTGGATCAACTATCAGTACTCACAGATGTATTGCATTAGGCAAATTTGCTGCACAGGAACTTTTTAAAGTGTTGAAGAGTAAAGATATCAGCTTTAAGAATATGGTACTCCTGACCCAAGGTATGGTATTTTCAATAACCTCATATCTATGTGAAAGCTGGACAGTGAATAAGGAAGACCATAGAAAAATTGATGCTTGTAAGTTATAGTGTTGGAGGAGAATATTAAAAGTGCCATGGGCTGCCAAAAGTTATTGGAAGAAGTGAAGCCATAGTACTCCTTGGAGGCCAGGAAGGCCAAACTTCATCTCTCATACTTCGGACATATTTTCTGGCGGTACCAGTTGCTGGAGAAAGATATCATGTTTGGTAGGGTTGAGGGTCAGAGAAAAAGAGGATGACCCCAAGAGAGATGGGTTGGCAATTTGGCAGCATCAATAGGCTCAAGCATGGCAATGATAGTGAGGTTGTCCCAGGATCAGGCAGTGTTTCATTCTGCAGTGGATAAGGTCACTATGAGTTGATACCGACTCGATGGCAATTAACAACAACAACATTTTTCTTGACATCTTATGTCAGTGTGACTGACAATGAGCAGATATTTTGGATACCTCTGTATCTACCTACTATCTATTTAAAATCTATCTATCATCTATCTATCTATCTATCTATCTATCTATCTATCTATCTATCTATCTATCTATCTATCTATCTATCTATCTATCTACCTATCCGTC
>NW_006408900.1:1878143-1882524 GCF_000296735.1 Chrysochloris asiatica
AATCTATGGTAAATCTATGTCCTATATCTCTATTTAAGGACCAATGTTATCACAACAGTTTAACTTATGGTGCTAATCAAAAACTTGGCAATTGGAACACATCCAGCAGTTCAGGGTAGAAATATTTGAGATATTTGTGATTACAGCCATTAAATCCTATGTGGAAAGTCATCTCTGTCACATTGTGTCTCTGTGATTCTGAATTGGATTGATGGAACACAAAAATAATATTTTATTTATGATTTGAGATTTCATGAGGTGTCTAAGGATAAGGACAATGCCAAGTAATAATGACTGCCACCTTTACTGGCATCATCCAGTACAGATCGGATTTCAGGGGAAAAAACATTATTTTAAGAATATGTTTTTTTTGTTAGTAAGTTACAGTCAGAAAATGTACACCTATTTGTCATCTTATGGCTATGTATGAAGGACCTCCTTTGCTAATCATCATACAATGGTTGGTATTGTCTTTTTACAAAGAACCATTTGGCTAGAAGAAAACAGTCATATATTGGTGTTTTCATGCTTCTTAATGGAATATATTTCTTACACATTTTGTCCATTTGATTTTCTATTTTGATGAGTAAATTGTTGTCATTTTTGCTGTATTTTTTCCCCTAATTGTCTCATCTGCTTTTTTAAATATCTGTCTCACTTTTCACTATGTCAAGTATTTACATATAAGCTGGAATTACTAAAAAATATAATATACATGAAAATGGCAATTCCAGATTGGTTTCAAACTGAGAGCTGAGCCTATGGTATGTCTTTTCTATTTCTAATCTGATTTACTGACTTCATTTAATCTAGTATCCTTTTATATTGGAACAAGTCAGGATGAAGAAAAACAGATCCTTGCACTGTTTGTTTACTTATTGCACACAGGCTGGCACTGTATTTATTTGCCAATTAACACCTGGGACAGCAGTTCAGAGGAAACATGAGACACTATTGAAGTTTTTAGCATCTATTGTTTGGAAAATTATAAGAGATTAAACATTACATCCTCAAAATTAAATTGATTTTCAAATAAATTGAAGGTACTTTGAGGAATAGACTGTTCCTTTTCCTGAAGAGATCCACAACCTAGTGCTTGTTTTTCCTTGGTATTTGTTATATAGATTTGTGTATCATATTAAAAGGAGGCCAAGACAGCCAAACTTTATCTCTCATACTTCAGACATATTGTCAGGATGTACCAGTCACTGGAGAAGGATATCATGTTTGGTAAGGTGGAGGGACAGAGAAAGAGAAGAAGACCCCCTACAAAATGGATTGGTCAAGTGGCAGCATCAATGGCATGCAACAGTAATGAGGTTGGTCCAGGATTGGGCAGTGTTTCATTCTGCTATGTATAAGTTCGCTATAAGTTGGTACAGACTAAATGGCACCTAAAAACAAAAACAACATCATATTAAAAAGTCAGTTGTCTTTGAATTGATTCCAACTCATGGTGAGGCCAATTTGTTAGAATACAACTATATTCTACAGAATTTTCAATTATTGATTTTTCAGAAGTAGCTCTCAAGGTCTTAATTCTGAGGAATGTGTGGGTGAACTCAAACCCCCATACTTTCAGTTAGTAATCAAGTATTTTAAATGCCTGTGCGACCTAGGATTCCATTCATCATATTAAAACTAGAATATTGGACAGAAAACAGGGTTGAAATTAAACTATTTGATATACTATTTGAGTCTCACCTAAAGTGGTAAAGAAATTTGCTGTCTATCTGGAGAAGAGGGAAAGTTGAGTGATCAATATGGATGTTGTTATCAACAAAGTTGGGCTTGTTACTCTTTTCAATGAGGATAAGTATATACATATATGTGCGGCATCATAGGATAAGCACTTGATCTCAAGGTTGGTTTGAACCACAAGGTCCGTAGTTCAAACTCATCATGTTGGTTCCAACTCATAGTGACCCCGTGTAGGGTTTCCAAGGTTTAAATTTTCACGGGCACAGAAAGTCTCCTCATTCTTCAATGCAGTGGCTGGCAATTCAAATTCCAGACCTTATGGTTTGCAGTCCTGTGTCTAGTGTACGAAGCAGTGAATATTGGAAAATGTTTGTTGTTGCTGCAGTTAAGTGTTGACCAGTTAGTTCTGGCCCATAGTGACCCTGTATACTGTAAATGAGGGGCAACTAGTGGGTTTGAATCAACAACCAGAGCTTAGCAGTCCAGTGCTTATCCTACAGTGGCACACTATGACTCCACATTAATAATAATTAAAGATAATTTAAAATCTAAGTACTTTTTCTTAAAAAACTGAATACTTATTTAAATTTAAATTTGATCTGATTTTATAGATATAAAAATGATTTTATGATCCAATTCTGGTAATATGAATCATATTAAAGTGAACATTTCAATTTAGTTTTAAATTTATATTATATGCACATTATGTGAACATAGAAAACTGTCAGATTTACTATTAATATTAAATGGTCATTGAAGTAAGTAGTTACATAGAAGAATATACATATTTGTTAAGAGTTTTATTACTCTATAAATATCCTTAAATGGCTAAAGTATAATATCTACTTCAGGCTGCAATCCATCCACACAGTATAAATGATTTTTTTGACCAATTATTTGAAAATGAACTAAGAAAATCAAATGAGTCAACTAATATGTAAAAGTGTACTCCTTTGGCATATGGGGCCCTTTGCTTTGTACACTCTTAAACATGTAGTATATGTAAAAAATATTTATCCTAGCAGTCTGAGAAAAGTGAAGATCTACATCAGAACTTCATGTGATTCAGCAGTGTTGTGGATATTGGTGTTATCAAGTTTGTTCTGACTCATAGTGATCCTGTATAGGGTTTCCAAGGAGTGACTGGTGAGTTTGAACAATTGACCTTGTGGTTTAAACTGACCTTGTGGTTCAGTGTTTTATCCCACAGGGCCTCAGGAGGACTCCACTAGAGAGATTTAAATTCTAAAACATGCAAAACCACATTGATTTATATTTCAAATATCAACACCTGCTTGACAATGAAAATAATTACATAAAAATTGCATTTAATTATCTTTTAAATTTCTACTTTCAGTTGGTCAAAGCCATTTTGTGGAATGCAAATTAGGTTTTCAGGTTCAGAACCCTTAAAAGTAAACAGTGAATTTCATGATAAATTTAACAATTTCACATTCTTTCTGAAGGAGTCCAAAGATAGTGCCTTAACAAAGCAGGATTTTCTATGAGAAGGTGCACCCACTACAACTATTTTATAGGAAAAGCAAAGTTCTTTCCATTTCCTGGAGATACAATCATTATAATATCTTATATATAAAACAAGATGCTGCAATTTCCATAAAAGATTTTAAAATGTGCATCTCTTGTGGTTCAAGAGCTACAAACTTCTAAATATAAGAAGAAATGATTTATTGCATTGCCTGCTTTTTGTACCTTGTTAATGAGCTGGATGCTGATTTGATATAATTTTGGCAGGTACTCTTGGATTCCTGGTGCACCACTGTACAATCAACACTGGACCACTATGTCAGCGGTTCAAACCCACCAGTTGCTCCTCAGAAACTCTAAATATGGATGCTATGAGTTGGAACCTACTCAATGACAATTAACAACAACTAGACAGTTTACCCTTCTCATTTGCTGTAAATACACTGTATTAAGGATGGTGGAAAATATTTTTATGGCAAGATATTCAAAGAAAAACAGAAGCATAGAAATTTTGAAAAAATTTTTTAAATGAATATGGAAGTAAAACAGCAAAACACATACTAAACTTTGACAGGTGTTCAAATAAAACATCTAATGACGTTCAACTGGAGTCATGATACGGATATGCAATATTTGTACTTAACTGCTAATCACAAGGAGTCCTGGTGTGGCTCTGTGGGTTAATGCGCCAGACAGCAAAGCTGTTTGAACTGCAAGATAGGAGGTTCAAGCTCACCAACTGCTCCTCGAAAACCCTATACAGGGTCACTATGGGTCAGATTCGACTCAATAACACTTAACAACAATAACTAATCACAAGGTCAATAATCCGTACCCACAAGCCACTTCTTGGAAACCCTATGTTATTCTTGTTAGATGCCTTTAAATCAGTTATGACTCTTAGCAACCTCACGCACAACAGAAAGAAAACAATGTGAAGTACAGCGCTGTCTTCACGCCACTGTATCAATCCATCACCTTGGTGGTCTTCCTCTTTTTTTTTTTTTTTTTTGCTAACTCTCCAATTTATCGAGGGTGCTG
The DNA here is from genome assembly GCF_000296735.1 of Chrysochloris asiatica. Classification (NCBI taxonomy): domain Eukaryota; kingdom Metazoa; phylum Chordata; class Mammalia; order Afrosoricida; family Chrysochloridae; genus Chrysochloris; species Chrysochloris asiatica. The sequence continues at coordinate 1,882,374 of NW_006408900.1, forward strand.
TCCTTCTCCAGGGATTGGCCCTTTTGATAATGTGTCTGAAATATGAGATGAAGTCTCACCATCCTGGCTTCTAAGGAACATTCTGGCCTACTTCTTCCAACAAAGATTTGTTTCTTCTTCTGAAATTCCATGACACTTTCAGTATTCTTCT
>NW_006408900.1:1884314-1888707 GCF_000296735.1 Chrysochloris asiatica
TGAAAGTGAAGAGGACTTGAAACATTTACTGATGAAGATCAAAGAACACAACCTTCAGTATGGATTGCACCTCAATGTCAAGAAAACAAAAATCCTCACTACTGGACCAATAAAAAACATTCTTATCAATGGAGAAAAGATTAAAGTTGTCAAGGACTTCATTCTTCTTGGATCAACTATCAACGTTCATGGAAGCAGCAGTCAAGAGATCAGACAACGTATTGCATTGGGCAAATCTACTGCACAAGAACTTTTTAAAGTGTTGAAGAGCAAAGATGTCAGCTTGAGGACTAAGGTGCACCTGACCAAAGCCATGGTATTTTAAATAACCTCATATGGATGCGAAAACTGGACAGTGAATAAGGGAGATCGTAGAATAATTGATGCCTTTGAATTGTGGTGTTGGAGGAGAATACTAAAAGTGCCATGGACTTCCAAAAGAACCAATAGATCTGTTTCGGAAGAGGTGCAGCCAGAGTGCTCCTTGGAGGCCAAGATGGCTAAACTTCGTCTCTCATACTTTGGACATATTGTCAAGAGAGAACAGTTGCTGGAGAAGGATATCATGCTTGGCAAGATGGAGGGTCAGAGAAAGAAAGGAGGACCCCCAACAAGATGGAACAGACAGGTGACATCATTGATGGCGTCAAGTGTGGCTGCGGTAGTGAGGTTGGCCCAGGATTGGACATGTTTTGTTCTGCTGTGCATGGGATCACATGCACAGTTGGTTCTAACTCGATGGCACCTGACAACAACAACAATTTAGAATTCAACAATATTCGCAATTATGGTGTTTATTTGGGAAGTGAGCAGGGAATAATTCAATATCAAAATCAACTAAGGACATAGCAGTTCTCTAATCAGGAAAGCCTCTTGTCTGTCTTACTGCCAGCAGGCCTCACCCTTGTTTTCAGCCTCTTAGTCATGTGGTCCCTTGACCTTAGCCATGCACCAGCACTTGTTACAAAATTCTTTTAACCAGTCTGAATGCTCAAAGGGCACATTCCTCAAGCCAGTCTCCTACCAATAGGTACTCATCTTCACTCAGTTCATAAGCCTATTCCCCAAAGCTGCTTTTTCTCTCCATGCCACCACCTTTACCTTTTGCTGTTGTCTTTGCTGCCACCTCTGCAATTGCTGTTTGGCTAGGAAGGGATCTCAAATCTCACTCATGCTCCACCTTCTTGATGGAAGATCTTCTGTCTCTTTTTCTGTGATGGCTCCTTTTAAAATATAGCTAGTGGTCAAAACTAACTAGTTCCAGCCTTAGAGTCCTGTCTACATTATTTGTATGTCCCACCCTGCAACTTGGTGGAATTTAAGAAGACTTTGCACAGAAAAAGCTGTATCATGTAAATTCAAGGCAGCAAAACTTTCATACAAGGATTTAACTGAGAAACATCACACCATTCAACCTTGTTGTTGTTGTTGTCAGGTGCCATCGAGTCGGATCCAACTCATAGCGATCCCTGTAGCACACCTTTGTTAATTTTAAACCATTTAGTGTTCCCATGTTCTGTTAGAAGAACTGCCTCTTGTTCCATGTACAAGCCCTTGTGGTTCAACAAAACAGCAGACTTGATGGTCACTCAATATCAGTACTGTTGTTGTTGTTTTTAAATGCCATCTATTTGGTTACTACTCATACGACCCTGTACAAGGTTTCTAAGGAATGGCTCTTGAGTTAACCTTGTGGTTCAAACTGACTTTGTGGCTCAGTGCTTTATTCTACAGCACCACTCCAATTCTTGTATAATTCAATACACAATGTATCCTAAAGGTTTAAGAATGTTTTCATCATAATTTTTATTTTTCATTGCTACCTCTGCTCTTCCTTATTCATTGTCCAGCTTCCACACACATGTGGGAGATTTAAAGGTTGTATTCTTTCACCATACTTATTCAACCTGTGTGCTGAGCAAAATAATCCAAGAAGCTGGGTTATATGAAGAAAAACATGGCATCACAATTGGAGGAAGACTCACTAACAACCTGAGATATGTAAATGATACAACCTTGCTTGCTGAAAGTGAAGAGGACTTCATATATTTAATGATGAAGATCAAAGAGCACAACCTTCGGTATAGATTGCATCTCAATGTAAAGAAAATTAAAATCTTCACAACTGGATCAATAAACAACATTCTTATCAATGGAGAAAAGATTGAAGTTTTAGTCAAGGACTTCATTCTTCTTGGATCTACTATAACACTCAAGGAAGTATCAGTGAAGAAAGCCAATGATGTATGTATTGCATTAGGCAAATTAGAGATTTTTAAAGGGTTGAAGAGCAAAGATGTCAATTGAAGACTAAAGCGTGCCTCAACCAAGCCATGGTATTTTCAGTAACCTCATATGCATGTGAAAGCTGACATCTTTGCTTTTCAACAAATTAGAAAGCACCTGTGCAGCAGATTTGCCTAATGCAATGCATCATTTGATTTCTTGACTGCTTCTTCTGTGAGTGTTGATAGTTGATCCAAGAAGAATGAAGTCCTTGACAACTTCAATCTTTTCTCCATTGATAAGAATATTGTTTATTGGACCAGTGGTGAGGAATTTTGTATTCTTTACATTGACATGTAATCCATACTGAAGGCTGTGCTCTTTGATCTTCATCAGTAAATGTTTCAAGACTTCTTCACTTTAAGCAAGCAAGGTTGTACCACTTGCATATCTCAGGTTGTTAATGAGTCTTCCTCTAATCCTAATGCCATGTTATTCTTCATAGAACCCAGCTTCTTGGATTATTTTCTCAGCACACAGGTTGAATAAGTATGGTGAAAGAATACAACCTTGCTACGCACCTTTGTTAATTTTAAACCATTCAGTGTTCCTATGTTCTGTTCAAACAACTGACTCTTGTTCCAGGTACAGATTCCTCATGAGTAAAATTAAGTGTACCAGAATACTCATACATTGCAATGTTGTCCATAACTTGTCATGACAGGTAAACATCTTTGTAATAGTCTCTGCTTTCAGCCAAGATCCATTGGACATCAGCAATGATATCCCTCATTCCACGGCCTCTTCTGAATCCAGCTGGAACTTCTGGAAGTTCTCTGTGAATGTCTGCTTGCAACAATTTCTGTATTACTTTTAGGAAAACTTTCCTCACATGGAATATCAAAGAGATTCTCTAATTATGTCTGCATTCCATTGTTTCACCTGTCTTTGGAATGGGCACAAATACGTATCTCTTCCAATCAGTCTGCCAGATGCTTGTCTTCTGAATTTCTTGGCCGAGAAGAGTGAGTGCCCCCTGTGCCGCCTCACTTTCTTGAAAGATTTAAATTTTTATTCCATCAATTCCTTTTGACTTGTTCTTTGCCAATTTCTTCAATGCACCTTGGACTTCCCCCTTCAGTATCATTGGCTCTTGATCATATACTACTTCCTGAGATTGTTGAACATCAACTATTTCCTTTTGGTAGAATGACTGTGTATTCCTTCCATCTTCTCGTTACTTTCTGGATCATTCAATTATTTGGCCAGAAAATCTTTCAATAATGTAAGTTGAGGCTTAAATTTTTCTTCGGTTCCCCCAGCTTGAGAAATGCTGAGCTTGTTCTTCCTTTTTGGTTTTCTGACACCAGATCTTTGCACATTTTGTTGTAATATTTGGCTTTATCTTCTCAAGCTGATCTTAGACCTCCTCATTTATTCCATTTTCTTTAGCATCTCTATGCTGGAGAGCAAGTTTCAGCTTCTTTTTTGAAATCTATTTTCACCTTTTCCTTCTTTCTTGTCTTCTCAATGCTTTTTTTGCTTTCTTCATGTATGATGTTCTTGATGTTATCCCACACTCTTCTGGTCTTCGTTCTCTAGTGTTTAATGTATCAAATATATTCTTCAGATGATCTCTAGATTGAGGTGGACTATACTATAGGTCATATTTTGGGTCTCATAGACTTTTTTCCATTTTCTTTAGCTTCAGTTTGAATTTGCATATGAGTAATTGATGGTCTGTTCCACTGTCTGTCCCTGGCCTTTTTTACACTGATGATATGGAGCTTTTCCATCGTCTCTTTCCATCTATGTAGTCAAGTTGATTTCTATATATTCCATCTGGTAAAGTCCATGTTTATAGTCATCCCTTATGCTGTCTAAAGAAGGTATTTGAAATGAACAAATCACTGGTTTTGCAGAATTTTATCACATGTTCTCCAGCATCATTTCCATCACCAAGGCCATATCTTCCAACTACTGATCCTTCCTCTTTGCTCCCAACATTTGCATTACAATCACTAGTAATGATGAATACATCTTGATTGCATGTTTGATCAATTTCAAAGTGAAGAACTTGGTAGAATTCTTCTATTTCATCTTCACTGGATTTAGTGGTTGTTGCATAAATTTGTATAACAATGATATTTACTGGGCTTCACTGTAG
>NW_006408900.1:1889269-1891506 GCF_000296735.1 Chrysochloris asiatica
CTCTTTCTTCCTAGTTTTCCTTCATCTGGAGGCTCATTTGAAATCTGTCTACTATCAGGGACCCTGTTGGTATTTAAAATACTGGTGGTATAGCTTTCAGAATCAGTAAAACAAACTGACAAAAGAGTGGTGGAAAGGGAGGAGTACTTTATCTTATATTCCAGGAACAGATGACCCTATGACTGGAATGTGGGACCCTATACAGAGAAACAGCAACACCAGATATCGAAGCAAAAATTATGACATTGAGACATAGAGCACTGAGGACTCTAGACTCTTAGAAACAGAAAGGTTGTGTGCTGTTGGCCAATAGGCACATTTTCAGAATATGCCCTTGGTTTTTAAAAAATATTTTATATACCTGAGTGTTTTCGTGAATATTAAAAAAAAAAAAAAAATAGAGGAATTAGTAGTAAATACTGGTGTGGCACTGTGAGTTAAAGGCACCAGACTGTAAAACCATTTGAACTGCAAGGTCGGCAGTTCAATCATACCAGCTGCTCCTCAGAAACCATACACAGAGTCTCTATGGGTCGGAGTCGACTCAACGGCACTTAACAACAACAATTGTTGAATGGTGCTGCATGAATTGGATTTAATCATTTCATTGTATGAAATATAACAGGATGAGTGCAAAACTGATGTTCTCCCATGTAAACTATAAATGCACAATAAAATATTTTTTTAAATGAAATACAACATGTAAAGATTTATATTCTAAGCATTTGTTGTTGTTGTTAGGTGTCATTGAGTTGGTATCAACTCATAGCGACCTTATGCACAGCAGAAGGAAACACTAGCCGATTCTGGGCCAACCTCACTATTATTGCCACCCTTGAGCCCATTGATGCTAACATTTTGACAACCCTTCTTGCTGGAGGTCTTCCTCTGGACCCATTCTTGGCATTAGTGAGCTTAAATCACTGGTATTCGCTATTTTGAATCTGACAAACACAGTGGTTTACTATTCCAGGACAAATTGAAGAGGAATAGCTTCATATTTATCATCAAAAAGAACATTTCAAGACCTATCTTGAAGTTTAATGTTGTTTGTGATAGATAATATACATATGCCTACAACGAAAACTAGTTAATACCACTATTACTCAAATTTACATACCCATCTGAGATGTTGAAATTGAAGAATTCTATTAAGTTCTTCAGTCTGAAATTTATCAAACATGCAATCAAGATGTACTACTAATTAGTAGTGACTAGAATACAAAGTTTGTAGTTGGAAAATATGGCCTTAGTGTTAGAAATGATGTTGTAGATCACATTATAGAACTTTTCAAAACCAATGACTTGTTCTTTGAAAATACTTTTTAAAAAAACATAAAAGGTGTCTATACATATGGCCTTCACCAGATAAAATACACATAAATTAAATTGACTAAATCTGTGCAAAGAGATGAGGGTCAAAACAAGGTCAGGGGTAGACTGGGAGCAGACCATCAATTGCTCCCTGTGGCTGCAGCAATGAGCTCTGTCAGGTCGTGAGGTTGACCCAGAACAAGACTGTGTTTCATTCTCTTTTGTATGAGGTCACTATTAGTTGGAAGTTACTCAGGCACCATACAATGACAATGTCAACAATGTTAAGTATTATGCTAAAAAAGATAAAAGTCTATTGGTTTTTATTTGTTTTGTTTTTCACCAGGTAACTGTAGGGAATCTATCATTGCTTTGTATGTGTTTCCTCATTTAAAATACGTGTAATTACATATTCCTTTCTATTTTTACATACAGATATATCTTCCAAGACACTAAATGAAATAAGTAAATGAAAGTTTGCATTACACAGTAAAATATATGCAAGTTATTATTACTATAAAGATAGTTTACCTACAAATTAACACAAGCCTATAAAATTTAAAAAATAAAGACAAAGATTCTACTTTGGTGTCTATGATTCACCTTATTCAAGTCATGGCCTTTTGGATCATCCCATATGCATTTGAAAGCTGGATAATGGAAAAAGACAAACTCAAATTGTGGTGTTGGTGAAAAATATATCATGGAGTGACATTGGAATGAAAAAGTCAGTCTTAGAAGAAATATAACCAGAAGCTTCTAAGAAGTAAGGATATCCAGATTATGGTTTGTTTATTTGGTCATTTCATCAGCAAAGTGTAGTTACATGCAAAGGACAATATGTTTGATAAGGTGAAGAGATGGCTTGAAGGGGAAGTAGGAGAATCACCAGCTCATGGTCAGTTTGTATGAGGTGAATGTCA
>NW_006408900.1:1892946-1898810 GCF_000296735.1 Chrysochloris asiatica
TAATATTCATAAGGCAGTCAAGGATTTTAGTATTATTTACCCTCTTCAAACTATACCTAGATCCCTGTATCCCAGAGCCCTGTTGTTCCAAGGTTGAGTATGCATCACTATTTATCTCTGTCACACTAGACCATGCAAACCTGTCTCAGTGTTCCCTGACCAAGCAGGCTCAGGGGATGGTCCCAGAACTCTGAACCACATATAAAGGAATACTGAGAATGTTGGAAGGCTTACAGCTGGCGGAATTTGTGATAGAAGCAAGAAATCTATTGCTTTCTAGTCTGGGATGCTCGGCTGCTCCAGGAGCCGCCATCTTGGGTGAGACCAAGAGGGGGAAGGATAGGAGCGGCCACAGACGCCTGGCAGAATAGCTGAGATAAGAGTGTGGACATTCTTTTCTTTTAGTATCTGTTCATTGGTGCCTTGCTGTCTGCGTACCTCCATTCTGGTGACTATCGGGGTGCCTGAACTAGTGGGCACCCCAGCCCCACCCTCAGAGGGTTCTATTACACATGTGCACAGATCTCCTCAAAATTTAAATAGACAGTTTCCAATTTAAACTAAATGGCCACAGCCAGCCCTGAACTGTTTCCAACTAGAAAAAAGGCCTGAACGGGGACTGTGGAGTGGGACAAGCAGACAAAAGAGCAAATAGACCAAAAATTAAATCCTAATTTATGTCAAAACTACCAACAGTGGTATCTTGAAACTTCTCAGGAAGAAGAGTGAAAAGGAAAGCCCATTTCCTGATCACATCTACCTGGAGGCATTCAGAAAGCATAACATAAACCAAAATACATACCCATCTAAGTATTAAGTCCGCAGATAACCCCTGAAGATGCCCAAAAAAAAGAAGCAGATGACCATATCTGCCCATGTCCAGAAACAAGATAAAGTGACTGAGGCAAATGAGCTGGACATAGACTTACACTCCATACTGTAAGATGGGCAGGCTTTGGAAATGCCTGAGAAGGAATTCCTAAAAATGATTATAAAAGGTACCAACCTAATTTACCTTATTCTGACACCAACAAGTCTTTCCATGGCACATTACTCAGCTGTGATTTATAACCAATTAAAGTAGCCACATAGAACTCTCAGACAACATTCATGGTATGGGATTTATTATGTAAGTTGTTGTTGTTAGTTTCTGACAAGCTGGTTCTAATTCAATGACTTTATACACAACAGAATAAAACACTGCCCAGTACTGCATCACCTTCACAGTCATTGTTATGCCTAAGCCCATTGCTGCTGCCATGGTGCCACTCCAGCTTATTAGGAGTATTCCTCTTTTTCTTTTATTATTCTCTCTACTTTATCAAGCACAATGTCCTATCCTAGGGATTGGCCCCTCCTTATAATATGTCCAAAGTATGAGAGACATAATTTAGTCATCCTGACTTCTAAGGAGCATTCTGGCCATACTTCTTCCAATACAGATTTGCTTGTTCTTCTGGCAGTCCATGGAACTTTTAATATTCTTCTCCAGCACTATAACTCAAATGCTTCAATTCCTCAATTGTCTTCTTTAGTCTTTGTCTAACTTTCATATGCATATGAGGCTACCGAAATACCATGTCTCAGGTATTTTACAGCAGATTTGCCTAGTGCAATATGTCACTTGGCTTCTTGGCTGCTCCTTACATGAGAGTTGATAGTGGACTTAAGCAATATGAAGTTTATGACAATTTCAATCTTCTCTCCATTTGTCTCGATTTTATATTGGTCCAGTGGTGAGGATTTTTGTTTTCTTTATGTTGAGATGCAACCTATACAACCTAATGTTGGCAAATAATAAAAAAATACCATTGAGTGCCAGTAAAAGAAACAAAATTGTCTTGGAAGACATACAACCATAATGCCCATTAGAAGTGAGGATGGTGAGACTTTATCTTATTTATTTTAGACATGTCATCAGGAGTGGCCACTTCCTAGAAAAGGACAATATACTTCATAAAGTAGAGAATCATCGGAAAAAAGGAAGATCCCCAATAAAATGGGTAGATTTGGCTGTGAGAATTGGCTCAAAAATAAAATTTTTGAATATGACACAGGACTAGGCAATGTTTTCTTATGTTTTGTGTAGAACTGGAAGAGACATAACAACAATAGTCACATGACTATGTTGTATTATGGAGCCCTGGTATGGCACTGTGGGTTAATGCACCAGACTTTAAAGCTGTTTGAAACTCAAGTTCAGCATTTCAAGTTCACCAGCTGCTCCTCAGAAACCCTATACAGGGTTGCTATGAGTCAGAACCAACTCGTGGCACTTAACAATAACAACAACATATTGTATTAATATAATTGAAAGCAATTTAACACATTAATTTATAAATAATTTTTATGTCTAGATGAAAATTAATAAGAAAATTTCATTTCAGTTATTAAAAAAAAAATTGGTATTTATGCCATAACTTTTCTACTAAGACCTAGATCCTTTATAAATTTGAATTTATTTTTACAGATGCTAATTTTCATAACTGAAGAGTTACAGAAATTCTTGCAAGGCTTGTTTAGTATACCTTGATAGCAATATGGATATCTAGTAATCTTCAAATTCAGAAGGATCACCTCAATGTAAGCTGAAAATATCTGTGAAAATGTTACACATAACTAACTTGCAAGTATTTGAAGATAACTGTCATAGATTTTTTCAATATTTCCTATCTTATGTAAAGTAAGTCAGTGTCTTTCCACTAGTGCACAATGTGTTCTAGATTTCAGACCTTTCCCTTTCTGTTCACTTTCCTAAAGACATATTAAAATGTTTACTATTTCTACTTTAAAAAAAAAAAAAAAAAACCTATAGAAATATTGACCTATATGTTATTTTCCTTTTACAACATGCTCTATTCTTTTCCATACTGTATTAGTACAGAGAGGTTTCCATTGTACACTACAACAGTTATCATAAGTGATTATATAGGCAACTGAGTTGATTGTATTCCATTGGTTAAAGAAAATTATTCAAACGTAAATAAGTCAAAAGAAATAAAATAATCGCTGTTTATAGTGTGAAGTCTTCAATCTCTACGATGTAGTTAACAGATACGAATTCTAGACAATGGGGACTTTACCATATACCTCAGGGAAAACTAACCCTATTAGCTCTAGGATGGAGCCATTGTATACAACCTGTAGATTTTTCAGTGGACATGTTTTAAAATAAACATAAGTCAATGAAATGTCCTTCGGGTTATAATTTGAGTGGCCTTGATCAAGAAGGCTAAAATCAAGTCATGGATGTTGTTGTTGTCAGGTGCCATCAAGTTGGAACCGTCTCATAGTGACCCCATGCACAGCAGAACGAAACAATGTCCGATCCTGGGCCAACCTCACTAACGCTGTCACACTTGACGCCATCAATGATGCCACCTGGCCAATCCATCTCGTTATGGGTCTTCTTCTTTTTCTCTGACCTCCACCTTACCCAGCATGACATCTTGCTCCAGTGACTGTTTCCTCTGGACAATATGTCCAAAGTATGAGAGACGAAGCTTAGCCATCTTGGCCTCCAAGGAGCACTCTGGCTGCACAAACAACCATGTATTGATTTTGGTACACTGTCTTAAAACAAGGGATTTTATACATTGGTTAAAGACAAGTGGATATGACAAATCTGTTGCTCATGTGATTCTTATGGTTCTTTGAGTTACTTGAACTCATAGCAACCCTATGCACACCAGAATGAAACACTACCTAGTCAGGTGACACCCTCATAATTGTGGTTGCACTTGAGTCCAATGCTGTTACCACTATGTCAGTTAATCTCATTGAGGATCTTCCTGTTTTGCAGACCCTTCACTTTCCCAAGCATGTTATCCTTCTCCAGGGACTGGTCCCTCCTGACAGTATGTCCAAAGTTTAAGAGAAAAAGTCACGAGATCCTGCCTTTTAAGGAGCGCTCTGGCTGTACTTCTTCCAACACAAATTTGTTTATTCTTCTAGCAGCCATCATTGTTGCTGTTGTTGTTGTGAAGTGCTGTTGAGTCAGTTCCAAGCCATAGCGACCCTGTATGGAGATTTCAAGGAGCAGCTGGTGAAATTGAACTTCCAAACTTGCAGTTCAAACTGCTTTGCAATCTAACGCGCCACACCAGGACTCCCTAGCAGTGAGTGGTAGGTACTTTAAAATATTTTTCTCCAGCACAAAATTAATAAAATTTTTCTACACTCTTTCTTCTTCCCTGTACAAATTTCACATGCATATGTGGTTATTGGAAATATCATAGCTTGAGTTAGACACATCTTATTGCTCAAACTAACATCTTTGTTCTTGAGCAATTTAAAGAGGTCTTGTGTAGCAGATTCAAAAATTGTATTTCATCCTTTGATTTCTTGACTTCCAAGAGTGCTGATAATGGATCCAGGCAAAATGAAGTATTTGACAACTTCGATCTTTTCTCCATTAATCCTGATGTTTATTGGTTCAGTGATAAGAATTTTTGTTTCCCCATCCATATTTAATCTGTGTACTGATCAAATAATCTGAGAAGCTGGATTATATGAAGAACATGGAATCAGGATTTGATTCCTTAAATTGATTCCTTAAAATGATTCATTAAAACCCTGAGATATTCTTGAATGTTACAACCTTGCTTGTTGCAACTGAAGAAAAACAAATTTGTGTTGGAAGAAGTGCAGTCAGAATACTCATGGAAAACCAGGATGGCCAGACATACAGAATATCTCTCATAATTCTAAGATGTTATTAAGAGGGACCATTCCCTGGAGAAGGACAATATGATTGATAAAGTGGAGGGTGAGCTAAAAAGAGGGAGCTTCCCAATAATATAAATTAGCAAAGGTCAGCAACAATGGGCTCAAACATACCAATTGTGAGGATGGTACAAAATCGGACATCAGTTCTTGATGATTTGCTATTTTTTGAAATGGTTAAGCATCAAACATTTCCTTTTGGTACAGTGGTTCTTTGTATACTTTCAAACATTTTTTGATACTTTCTGCATTATTTTGTATTTTCCCCATAGAATTCACTATTGTTGAGGCTTGATTTTTTTCTTCAACTCATTCAATTTTAGAAATGCTGAGTGTGTTCTTCCTTTGTGATTTTCTAACTCCAGGTCTTTTCATCATAATACTTCACTTTGTCTTCTTAAGCTACCCGTGAAATTTTATGTTCAGCTCTTTAACTTTCTCATTCCTTCCAGGCATTTTAGCAACTTTATTCTAGAAAGCAAGTGTCAGAGTCACTTCTGACATTCATTTTTTTTTCTTTTTAATTACTTTTAATTTTTTTCTTATATGATGTTCTTGATGTCATCCATGTCAGTTCTTCTGGTCTTCAGTCATTAGAGTCCAATGCAAAAAATCTATTCTGGAGATGGTCTCTATATTCAGTGTGATATAGTCATGGTTTTGTTTTAATTTTCTTCTGGGTAAGCCTGAACCTACAGATGAGCATTTGATGGTCTGTTCCATAGTTTGCCCCTCTCCTTTTGGCTGATGATACTGAGTTATTCTACCATCTCTTACCACATGTGCAGTCAATTTGATTCATATGTATTCCATATGGTGAGGTTCACGTGTATATTCATATTTTTTGCTGTTTTTTAAAAAAGGTACTTGCAATAAATAAGCCATTGGTCTTGCAAAATTGAATCATGTGATCTCCAGCATCATTTCTATTACCAAAGTCATATTTTTCAACTCCTGATCCTTTCTCTTCATTTCCAACTTTTGCATTTCAATCACCAGTAATTATCAATACCTCTTGATTGCATACTTGGTTAATATCTGACTGAAGAAGTCGATAGAATTCTTCCGTTTCTTCATCACTGGCTTAAGTTGTTGTTGTTGTCAGGTGACATCGAGTCGGAACTGACTCATAGCGACCC
>NW_006408900.1:1899625-1901262 GCF_000296735.1 Chrysochloris asiatica
TAAGTATGGTGAAAGAATACAACACTGTCTCACACCTTTCCCAATTTTAAAACATTCAGTGTTCCCATGTTCTGTTCATACAACTGGTTCTTGGTCTAGGTACAGATTTCTTAGAAGTACAATTAAGTGTTCTGGAAAACTCATACTTCTGAATGTTGTCCATAGCTTGTCATGATCCACACAATCCAAAGCTTAAGTAGTTGGAGCATAAATAATATATATATACATGAATAATATATATATAGTGGTATTAACTTACCTTCCTTGTAGGTGTATGAATATTATCCTATCACAGTGTTATAATTCAAGATATAACTTGATATGTAAGATGCAGTGGCCAAGTTTCAGCAAAGAGTCTCGTGTGGTACTGTAGAGGAAGCTTTGTGATACTAGTAGCAACAGCAGCAGTTTAAACCCATCAGCTCATTTAGAAATTTAGTTGTTTCTATAAGTAAGAAGCAACTCAACAGCACACAAAACCAACAACGAAGTTCAGTGAAATAGAAATGTCTGTGTTTCTCTGACTATATGTGAGGAAAAGTAATGGTGTTTTAAGAAGGGAACATACTGCAGAGTATATTTTGCAAGGTCACTAGATCCACCAAATGATTACGCACCATGGAAAGGCCAAGAGTTTTTAGCATTCACCAAAACCATCAGGAGTTTTCTATTTAGAAAGGCAACAACATGAATAAAATATTCAATGCTGTTGCTCCTCAAATGAAATTAGAAAGTTAGAAGAGATGAACAGAAAGTTAGACCCATTAGTACATAAATGCATGGAGTCCCTTGATGGTATAAAGACAAAGGTTATAACCCAGAAAGATATAATTATCATAACACAATCTAGGATGGAAGGGCATTCAAGAGGTCTAGACTTAAAGGAGCCATAAAGATGGTAAATAGAACATGGTTAATAGTCAACAAGGGTTTTAGGTAACAATCATAACCTAAGGGGGATGAAGACAATAACCCCAACCAAAAATCAAGATTCCTTCCTTAGTTTACAGATGTTAGTCAGTTTATACATATGGAACCAATTGATCGAAGAAGTAGCTGGATCATTATCAACAGATACTCTACAACACGACAGAAAATATATGCCATGATGACTCTATCAAATAAAAGAGAATTACCCAGGTACTTAGCAGTTAGAAAAATGCCCACATTTGTTTCTTATGATGTGATATGAGACCTGTTAAAATGTTGAAGGTGAGAACAAACAAGATGGCTAATCAGGTGTACGTGTAGCAGAGAGCTCCGCCAACAACAACACAGAATACCTGACCAAGCAGGCTCAGAGGATAGTCCCAGAACTCTGAACCACATATAAAGGAATACTTAGAATGTTGGAAGGCTCACAGCTGGGGGAACTTGTGGCAGAAGCAAGAAATCTATTGCTTCCTAGTCTAGGACGCTCGGCTGTTCCAGGAGCTGCCATCTTGAGTGAGACCAAGGGGGGGAAGGATAGAAGTGGCCACAGACACCTGGAAGAACTGCTGAGATAAAGGTGTGGACAGTCTTTTCTTTTGGTACCTGTTCATTGGTACCTTGCTGTCTGCGCACCTCCATTCTGGTGACTATAGGGGTGCCTGAGCTAGTAGGCACCCCAGTCCCACCCTCGGAGGGTTCTACTA
>NW_006408900.1:1903479-1909844 GCF_000296735.1 Chrysochloris asiatica
GGCAACTTAGATATTGGCTATCTAAAATGAGGGGGCAATAAAGGCATGAAGTGACTGGCTTACAAGGTCTCAAGAGGGAGCTTAGTTAAGAGTGTGAGGGGAAAGAAAGAGTCCCCACTGAATAGTTATCATCTTGTCTAAGTGGGTCTGCTGAAAGGAGATGGGGATAAGATTCATAAGATTCAATAGTGAATAACTGTTATCATGACTAATCGCGACTGTCACAATTATAAAGGTAGAAGTTTTGTAACAAAAAAAGGGGAGTGATTAATCTTACAGTCCAGAAACAGAGGACCCTAGGACCATCAAGAGAGGAACGCACAAATAGAATGCGGGACCTTATCCAGAGAAGCAGCAGCACCAGAGATGGAGGCAGAGATGGGGCATGGAGAGGAGGAGCAGCTGAGGACTCTAGATGCATCAACTAAGAAGAGAAAGACTAAGAACTCTTGGCCAGGAGCAGACTTGCAGAATGTGCCCTTTGGAGATGTAATTTATAATATATGCCTGAGTTGGATTTTTTGTTTGTGTGTTTTTTTTTAAAAAAGCTAAATTGGATAGAGAGAAATACTTTTAACTGATGGTATATGGAGGGGATTATAATCAATGTAATGAAACAAGATATATGAATTGTTGAATGTGACACTGATGATGTAAACTTTCACTCAATCCTCAATAAAAACCATAAACTGAAAAAAAAAAAAAAAATGTTGAAGGCAAGTGGAAACCTCTCGTGCTATTCACCACCCAGGACATGATACTAAATGAAAAAAAAGATAATAATAATATTTAAGCTTTGGAAAGAATGGTAGACTAGTGTCTTCAATAAAATGCATAGCTGGTGGAACCTATCACATTTCCATTTCATTTGCCAATATGGCCTCTTAAGAAGCCAGATGACTACTGGCAATGAATGTAGCCTACTGCAAGTGTAAGTAAGTAATAGCTCCATATATAGTTGCTTTCCTAGGTATGGAATTTTTAATAGAGCACACTGATAAGGGCTTATAAACATGGGAAATGATCACTGACTTGGAAAAAAAAATTTTTTTTTTCTAAATTAGAAAATAATATGAGAAAATGTTTGAAATCACATGATATGGACAAATTATTAATTTAAAGTTACCTCAGGTTTACATTAGCTCTAAAAGCCTTTGTCATATACAGTTAAAAGACGTCAGTGCCACCTAGATATCCCATAGAACACAGAAATCACAAAATTTAGAGGTCATTATGGGTTGAAATCAACTCTACAGCACTTAACAACAACAAACAACAAGTATGTTGGGCCACCGCTAGTCTGTCAACTTGACATACTGTGGTGGCTTGCATGTATAAAGGAAGATACATCATCTGGTACATTTGTTTCTCTAAACTGTTAAACAGAACATGGAGGGCAGTATCTGACACCTTACTTATTTTTTTTTTTTGGAAGGGAGAGCATGGGGATTGAGGAGCAGGAGAAGGAAAAGGGGAGAAGAAGGATAGTAAGCAAAAATGTTGAGCTGTGTCAGTAGAGACCACTGGAGCGACATTGCAAGAGGGCAAACTTCTTCCTGGTTCTAGTGTGTTGTGCTATTATTATTATTAATATTGTTATTGGTTTTTATTGTGAATTGATTGATAGTTTGCATGGGAGATAACGAGCTTTACATTCATCCTATCATATTTTATTTCATTGCAATCCCCTCCATGCATCATTCTTCAACATCATTTGCTTCCATTCCCTCTGTTTTTGTTTGTTTGTTTGTTTATGTACATTGAAGCACTCAGGAATATGTAACCATTCAGAGAACCAAAAGGGCATACCCTGCAAGCCTGCCCCCCAGCCGCCTGCACACAGCCCTTCTCCCTCCTTTAGTCTAGAGTCCCCAGCTGCTCCATCACTCCATATCATCATCTGTCTTGCTCTCTGGTGTCACAGTTTCACTGGATAGGGTCCTGCACTCAACTCTTATCTCTGTATGGTCCCAGGGTCTTCTGCTCCTGGGCTACAAGATCAACCACTT
This sequence comes from Chrysochloris asiatica, assembly GCF_000296735.1. Classification (NCBI taxonomy): domain Eukaryota; kingdom Metazoa; phylum Chordata; class Mammalia; order Afrosoricida; family Chrysochloridae; genus Chrysochloris; species Chrysochloris asiatica. Next base: position 1,905,489 of record NW_006408900.1, read on the forward strand.
CCTTGTTTTTGTTACATAGCATCTACCTTTACATTTGCAAAGTTCATAATCAGTCCTGATAGCAATTACTCACTATTGAATCACAAGAGTTCCATTCCCATCTCCTGCCACCAGCCCCATCTAGATAGGTTGGAAACCACTCAGTGGCGATTCTGCCTTCCCATGCACCCGCTGAAACTAAGCTCCTTCTTGAAAACTTAAAATCCACTCCCTTCATTCCTTTGAACCTCCCCCCTCCCCATTTTGGGTATCCAATGTCTAAGTTTCCCATTCCTGTCAACCTTGTGTACAGTTGGGGTGGGAATGATCTTTGCTGTAAAGATTTGTTCCCTCTTATAAGCTACTACATCCATAAGTATAGATCAAGTTCAACAAATTGTAGTGGATTATACTTTTTTCCTCTTCCTTCTTCTATCTGTTGGAAACTTCACTCTCTGCTCTAGTCCTCTCTGGCTATGTTCCTGTCCATGGTCTTAGGAGTCCCCAGATCTCGCTAAACTGCTGGCCAACCAGGTCTCAATGCAGGTTAACAGGACTGTCTCCTTACTTCTAACTAAATTAACTAGGGTAAGTAGAATCCAACTCTGCATTAACCTAACATTGATTATTATGGAGCTGAGGTCAGACATAAGTCCAGCCTTCTATTTCCTCTATCAAATCTGTTCGCATCCATTTGTTTCAAAGCATTTTTTACATCTCTACTGGGTTTAACAATGTATTGCAATTGTCACACAGAACTCAGGGAAAATACTCATGATTATGGGGTTTATGAGAGAATTTAACAGGTTATAATTTAGAACAAGAAATGCTAAAGACACAATTCTTAAATCAGGACAGTCTATACCCCATCATACTCACAGGCCTCTTGTCACCTGCCTGAATCAGGAAATTTTAGTAACATTTTTTTTGTTGTTTTGTTTTAATTATAAAAGAGTCAATCATAGGTTTAATTAAAATAAAAGAAATTTACATAAGAATTTAAAAGTTAGACATTGTATACCTATTTTAGCACTACTGAAAATACACAGACCTTTCAAAGCTTACAGAAGAGAGAGTGATTAGACAACTCTGATAAGGAGCTAAGCAAAAAGTACACAATAGGTTACAAAGAGCAGAGGCAGAAGCTGCTTTAAGAGGTATAGTCTCAGAAACTTCTCTGAAATGCTGCTTCACTTGTGTTAATGTCATGTTCCTGGTTCAACTTCTTCAACTCCACCACTTGGAAGAAGATGTGTTTGAGGATGTGTTTGACATCTTGTTTTTCTTTTGGTAGTTTATTGGTTACTCCAAGAATGTCACCATACTTCTGGGCATAGAATTCTAGGTCTCCTTGGTACACTTATTGGTAATCTGAACAAGCCAGACCTACTCAGAGGAGAATGTCTCATCTAAGTCAAAAAGCTCCAGAGGAGGAGATAGTAGTTCTTTAAAAGTAGGAGGGAAAACAGCCAGCTGGAGATTTGGGCACGGTGTTTCAAACTGCAGTTGGATGAACTGCAGAAGTTCATGTTTCTCCTTTAGCTGTTCATCAGCCTTGATGCCCTGGGAGAGGGAGGTGGTATCAGGCTGGTATAGGGACAGATCAAAGAGGGTTGGTTTCCATCACCCTCCTGCAGACATACTCGGAGACACTCTGACAGGGTGGCTGTGTCGGGCAGCATCATATACTCAGTATCTTTGGGTACACGTTACCAATATGGTTGTGATAGATGTAAGCCTGTTGTGAGCCACTGGAAAACAACATCCATGATTTTTCTGTTTGCTTAATTTTCCAAACATTGGACATTAAACATATGGCATGAGCCATATAGAAAGCCAGGATGAGTCTGTTCATTGGAAAGAAGATAGAACCTGTAGACAGAACAGCCACTGCTGTTTTCATGACACTCATTGTGGCACTGAAGGGATACACGAAAGTGAGAGTCTAGGCATTGTTTCCATTACTCTTCTCATCAGTGATCCCAGGCACAGATTTCTCTGCTTTTTGGCTAATTTCCCTGTTCAAGACTCAATTGGAAACTAGGGCTTTTTAGGATGAAAATACTTATAGTATAATTTCTAGCCCTGGACTATTTTCAGTTTGGAGTTTGTTGATGATTTGCTCAATTTCCTCATTTGTTATAGGTCTGTTCAAGCTTTCTAAACTATAACCATCTCCTCCAGATTTTCAAATTTTTGGAGTACCAGTACACTATTATCCTTTGTATTTCTAATGATTCTGTTGTTACATCATCCATGTGGTGTTTTTTTGCGTGGTATTTGGGTCTTCTTCTTTTCTTATGTTACGTTTACCAATGATTTCTGCATTATATCAGTCCTTTTGAAGAACCAGCTTCTTGTCCTGATGATTCTTGACATAATTTTTGTTTTCTATTTCATTTATTTCTGTTCTAATCTTTATTATTTCTTTTTTTCTGGTGACTGTAATTTTACTTTTCTAATTTGTTTCTATTTGTTGGAGACATTGTGCTAATATGTTAATTTTAGTTTTTTTCTAATATTTGGATTTGTGCATTTATTATTATAAATTAGGAGTCCTCTCAGGATTGTTTTTTCTGTGTCCCTTAGATTTTGGTACATTGTATTTTCGTTCTCATTGGTTTCTATGAATTTTGTGAATTAATTGGAACCAGTAGGTTCCAAGCGTCATGTTATTTATTTTGTATGTATTTGATATTATATTATTGGTCTTCCTATTGTGGATTTCTAATTTTATAGAATTGTGGTCTGAGGAGATGCTTCATAGTATTTTAATGTTTGAAATTTATGGAGGCTTATTTTGTGGCCCAACACATCATCTATACTAGAGAATGTTCCAAATGTATTATAAAAGAATGTGTATTGAGCTATTCTTGGGTTGAATGTTCTGTACACATCTATGAGGTCAAGTTGGTTGATTGTGTTGTTTAGTTCCTCTTTGTCTTTGTCGAGTTTCTTTCTGGTTGTTCTTTCCTTTTTCAAAAGTGGTGCATTAAAATCTCCCACGATAATTGTAGGTTTGTCTATTTTTCTTTAATTTATTATGGTTTGATTTATATATTTTGGGGTTCTTTCATTGGGATCATAGATATTTACTATGGTTATGTCATTTTGTTCTGTTGACCCTTTAATCATAAGGCATTGTCTTTCTGTATTTCTTCTGCTATTTTTTTAATTTAAAATTTATTTTATCAGAGATTAGTATTGCCATTCCTCATTTTTCATTGCAGTTAACTTGGTATATATATATACCACACAGAAACAAAAACAAGAAAAAATATATATATATATTTCCATTCTTTAACATTTTTCTTGCTTCTTGTTTTTGTTTCTGCGTGTAAGGTTTGTCTCTTTCAGACAATTTAAGGATCTTTTTTCTTATCCAATCTGCCACTCTTTGCCTCTTGATTGGTTCATTTAATCCATTGACATTCAGTATAATTATTGATAGGTATGAATTAATTGCTGACATTATGTTTGTTTTTTATGGTGCTGTTGATTACTTTGTTCTGCATGCCTTCCTAACTTGAGTTCATGATTCATGTGCTCTTTTTTTTTTTTTTTTTTTTTCTGGCTGTTGAATTTATTTTAATTAACTTTTAGAAAAGATCAAATACATCATTTTTCAACATAATCTCCTTGCATGTTAATACACTTTGTCCATCTGTCAAAATTTTTTAAATTCCCTTATTAAACAATGTTTTGGGATGAGCTGCGAGCCATGAATACATCATTGTCTTCACTTCTTCATCAGAAGTGAAACTTTATCCCTAATGGGCTGCTTACAGGTGACCAAACAGGTGAAAGTCCAATGGAGCAATATCGGGACTCTAGGGAGGATGCTTCAACACCTCAAAACAAAGTTTTTGCAGAGTGTGTAGTGATATGTGGATGTGCATTGTCATGTATGTTCATGACACCTTGGAGAGCAGTCCTCGCCATTTAATCAGAAGCTTGGGTTTCAGCTCTTCAGTGAGCGTCTCACTGTAAGGAGCACTGTTGATTGTTGAAGAATTTTTTTCCTGATAATGTGCCAATTCTGGCCTTTGAGAATCCCAGAAAACTGGAAGCATCAATTTTCCAGCTGATGGTTGACTTTAGAACTTTTTCTTGGTCGGTGATTGAGGATGTTTCGATTCCATACTCTGCCATTTACTCTCAGGCTCATAGTGATGAATCCATGTCTCATCACCAGTAAAAATATTTTTTTAAAGAAACTTTTACCTTCCTTTGAGTATTAGTCCAAATTTTGTTGCAAATGTCCAAATGCTTCTGTTAATGCTCTTGTGTGAGGTGTTTCGGTACTCATCTCATGCAAACTTTTTTTTTTTTTTTTTAATTAAATGTTTTTATTTTGGATTGAGTGAAAGTTTACAG
>NW_006408900.1:1917051-1919440 GCF_000296735.1 Chrysochloris asiatica
GGCAGTGGGCTAGCCTGTGTTGCTGGGTCAGGGAAGCGCCGGACGTCCCTCCCCTAATGCTCTTTTATAGGGTTTCTGAGGAGTTGTTGGTGGGCGTGAACCCCTGGCCCTGTAATTCAGGTGACCTTGTAGTGGCACCCCAGCACTCAGGGCCACGTTGGGGCTCCTGCTGTACCTTCTAAGATAAAAAAAATAATAATAAAAATAAAGGGGAGACCCAAATGGCGTTCCCCAGTGGGTGCTCGTGGCAGGAGGTGGGCTGCCTGCCACCACGCTCTGTGGTTCAGTTGAGCATGAGGTGAGCTGTTTGCCGGTGCACGCCCGGTAGGGCTGAGGGATGCTGCTCGGTTCAGCGGGAGGGGGGTCGCTCGCTTTGGAGTGTCTTGCAGGCCCGCGGTACGCGGCTCGGGCAGGAGGGGAGCTGCTCGCCTGTGTGTGCGCGTGCCTGGCAGGCCCCGGGAACACACGGTCAACTGGGCAGGGCAGAAGTAGCTCAGGCAGGCACAGTCCATGCCTGATGATGTCAGACAGTCGCCGCTTCTCTTTTTCTGCAGGCTTTTTTGTTTTTCCTTTTCCCCTCCTAAACTAACTTCCCTCTGTCCACTGTATGCGCAGAAATCCCACCTTGGGGTAGGTGTCACCAGTGGCTCTCCCTGTTTAAGTCTCCCAGCCACTGGAGGCTCCTCATGAGCTGGTTCTCGCCCCGCCCCCTCACGCCCAAAGGAGCTGGGGCTGCGGCATCACAATTTTAAGAAGCCTGTAATTCCTTGCACAGTGATTTCTCAAAGAAGCGGGTCTAAGGCTCTGGCGCACTAAAATTCACGTGGTCTGTGAGACTGTGAATTCCTACCTGGGAGGTTTAACTCGTGCGTTGTCCCCCCCTGATCCCGGAGCCCCCACTCACCCACACTGCCTGGCCACCCTGGCAAACCGGAAGCCTCTCATGTGCTCTTACTTGTAAGTTTTTTCATAGTTTTATATGCTTCTATATTTTTCTTAGATGAAGTATTAATATTCTTTGAGGGTGCCCTATATTCTACTAACTTTTTTGTCTATTTAATCCATTAAGCTACTTGACATCCTCACCACCAGGATCTCTGTTCCTATATTTTCCCCTTCTTTCACATTGTAACTGTTTGAATCATAGACTGACCTCACAGGTCCTCTGAAATCATTCTTGTAGATTTGTTCTGTTCCTGACTTTTCTGTCAACTGAGATCTGTGCGGTGTTGCCATGTCTGTCAATATCTTGTTGTTGTCTCTTCTTGTTAGTGATTGGTCCAAATAACTTCTTTTAGTAAGTTTTGAAGCACTGCTTTTCTTTGAAAAAGTCCCTTAGCTTCTGTTTATACTGGAATGCTATGATTGTACCATTATAATTGATTGAGAGCTTTGTTGAGTAGACAACATTTGGTTGGCAGTTTTGTTTTTTCTTTCAGGGTTTTATTTCTGTCTCCCGACTGCCTTCTTTCCTGCATGGTTTCTGCTAAGAGATCAGAGGTTAATCTGATTTGCTTGTCTTTGTAATTAGTATTTCACTTCCCTATCTGGTTTCAGAATTCTCTGCTTTTATTTGATCTTGGAGAGGTTGATTATGATAGGTTTTGCAGATTTTCTTTTGGTGCTTATCCTTCCTGGTGTTCATTTAGCGTCTTGTATGCTTATCTTCTCATCTTTCAGGATGTTAGGGAAATTTTCTTCCAAGAGATCTTCAATTTTTTTCTCTATGATCTCCAAGTTCTAGGACTTGGAAAACTCACAGATGATTCCTCTTAAAGTTGTCCCACAGCAATCTTAGACTTTCTTCAGATTTTTGTAATTTTTTTTTTCAACTTGCTTTTCTATACTGATTAGTCATGAAGTACAGAACAATAATATCCATGCACCTACAGGGAAGACCAGTAAATACCACTATTATTCAAATTTATGCACCAACCACTGAAGCCAGTGAAGATGAGCTAGAAGAATTATACCAAATTCTGCAATCTGAAATTGATCAAACATGGAATCAAAATGTATTGATCATTAGTTCTGATTGAATGCAAACTTTGGGAGCAAAGACAAGGATCAGTAATTAGAAAATACAGCCTTAGTGATAGAAATGATGTTAGAGATCAAATGATAGAAACCTGCAAAATCAATGATTCATTCATTTCAAATACCTTCCTTAGACAGCATAAGAGATGACTATACACTTGGACCTTGCCAGATATAATACATAGAAATCAAACTGATTGCATCTGCAGAAAGATACAATGTAAAAGCTCCATAACATCAGTCAAAACAAGTCCAGGGGCAGATTGTGGAACAGACCATCAATTGTTCATATGAAAATTCAAACTGAAGCTTAAGAAAATGAAAACAAGTCCATGAGAGCCAAAATATGACT
>NW_006408900.1:1921125-1922865 GCF_000296735.1 Chrysochloris asiatica
AAGTGCATCCAGAGTGCTCCTTGGGGGCCAAGATGGCCAAACTTTGTCTCTCATGCTTTGGACATATTGTCAGGAGGGACCAGTCTCTGGAGAAGGATATCATGTTTGGTAAGGTGGAGGGTCAGAGAAAAACAGTGAGACCCCCAGCGAGATGGATTTGCAAAGTGGCAGCATCAGTGGACTCAAGTGTAGGAATAATTGTGAGGTTGACCAAGGACAGGACAGTGTTTTGTTCTACTGTACATAGGGTAGCTATGATTCTATACTGACTCGATGGCTCTACCAACAACAACAACTATTTCTATCTTAGCAGTATTGAGTGCTTTGTCTTCCACCTGGGTGGTTCTCGCTTCCATCTCTTCAATTCTACTCTTTTGCCCTTTCAGTGTATGGTCTATTTCTGATATTTTGTAGTAAATCCTTTATATTTCTATCTTATTTGATTGTTCCTGTAGCATTTTTCTGACTCCTTCCTTATTTTCCTCAATCTCTCTGTGGAGTGTTTGGATGCACTTAAATATAATTCTCCTGAATCCCTTATCTGGCTGTTCTAAAGCCTGCCATCCTTCCAATAGGAAATCTAGGTTTACCTGTAGCTCATGTGATCTCGGCTGCTGCACAAGACCTTTTAAAAGTGTTTAAGAGCAAAGATGTCAGCTTGAGGACTAAGGTGTGCCTGACCCAAGCCATGGCATATTCAATAACCTCATATGCATGTGAAAGCTGGACAGTGAATAAGGAAGACCATAGAAGAATTTATGTTTTTGAGTTATAGTGTTGGAGGTGTATATTGAAAGTGCCGTGAGCTGCCCAAAGAATAAATAGATCAGTTTTAGAAGAAGTGCAGCCAGAGTGCTCCTTGGAGGCCTGCATGGCCAAAGTTCGTCTTGCACACTTCAGACATATTGTCAGGAAGGACCAATCTCTGGAGAAGGATATCATGTTTGGTAAGGTGGAGGGACATAGAAAAAAAGGGAGACCCCCAATGAGATGGATTGGTCAAATGGCAGTATCGATGGACCCAAGCGTGGCAACAGTAGTGAGGTGGGCCCAGTATTGGTCAATGTTTTGTTCTGCTGTGCATAAGGTAGCTGTGAATTGGTACTGACTCAACAGCACCTAACAACAACAGCAAGCTCTATCTATTTTCTGGACATGAGCTGAGATCTTTGATTGTTTTCAGCCATTTTCAACAATTAGATATATTTTCAATTATTAGATGAATGTATGTTCCTGTATTATGAGTCATGGTGTGGCACTGTAGATTCATTTGCTGGACTGCAAAGTCATGTGAACTGCAAGGAGACTCTATACAGGTTCACTATGCATTAAAACTGACTTGATGGATCTTAACAATAAAGAATAACTTGTACTTATATTTATTATTAGCTTTCTGGGTGCCTCCTTGTAGATATGATCAGGAGATAGGCTTCCCTTTTTACTTATTTTATTACTCAACTGAAAGTAATTTTAACATGTGCTGACTGTCTATCTTGTGTATAGCATGTGGTATTGGCTCTTGCCTGGATGGTGGAATTTTATAGGATGTGAATGTAGTTTGTCTATATGTCCACAATTGCTGTCTCTTCTTGGGTAGTATAGGAAAAGAAAGAGGCTACTCCAAGAAAAAGGGGACCAAAAAAAAAAAAAAAAAAAAAAAAAAAACCATAAAAAATCTGTAGCATAATCTTCCAGGTGTTTGCTGAAGTGGGAGACAGTCACAGCTGAGCAGATTCAAGT
>NW_006408900.1:1922965-1928273 GCF_000296735.1 Chrysochloris asiatica
ATAGGAAAAGAAAGAGGCTACTCCAAGAAAAAGGGCTCTTCCTAAAAAAAAAAAAAAAAAAAAAAAACCCTAAAAAATCTGTAGCAAAATAGTCCAGGTGTTTCCTCTAGTGGGAGACAGTCACAGCTGAGCAGATTCAAGTGTTCGTGCAATAGAACTCTTTTGGGGTGGGTGGTAAGGTGTCTGTTCACTCATTTACTCCTTCTAGTCACTGAAGTGGAACTGCACAGATAGACATAGGGAAATGAGCAGACTAAAGATTGTTCACATCCTCATCTCTTACCATCCATCAGGTATCTGCGTTGGGATTTCGGTCCTGCTGCCTTAGCATAGTGGTTATGAATCTGGCTGCTAACCTCCAAGGGAGAAAGATGAGGCTTTCTGCTCCTGTAAAGATTTACAGCCATGGAAGCCATGTAAAGGGTCACTATGAGTTGGAACCAACTCCACGACACATAACTACCACCACCGCCATATCTTTTGTGATCTTCTCAAGATGGTTGTGTCCTTCTCATCGTGGTTGCACCCTTCTCAAGGTGACTGTGACTTTCTCAAGATGGCTTTGCCAGGTGTCTGCCAACAGTCACCACTCAACAAATGGCACTTTTCTTGCTTCTGCTACAAATTCTACTAACAGTAAGTCTTCAATACTTATAAATATTCATTTGTATGTGGCTCAGAGTTCCAGAACCATCCCCTGTACCTGCTTTCCAGTATTTTTGTATTATTGCTTGCATAGATCTGTTGGGTGCCTCTCCTTAATCTGCCATCAACTTATTAACTCACTTTTATATTATCTTTCTATTACAATTTTCCCTCATAACCTACTCTATGATGAGTTCCATGGAATGCCTTGTGCAAATAATTATATTATGGTATTTTAAGAAAGGGAATTATTTTTATCAGTACTTTTGTTTTAAATGAAAAGGAAAAGGAAATGTTTTGTAAACATTTCTGTTAATAGCATACATTGCGCTTCCATAGTAAAAAACTGAATATGCTAAAAATATAAATTTAGATCAATTCAAGTGATTTTTCTCATCGTGGAATATAATATGAAGCTGAGACTCTGAACTCAATACTACAGGCAATAATTTGCATGTGCTGTCTATGATTCTATTTGCAGAGTATATTTTTATATAAAGAGCCTTAGACATAGCTACATGAACCAAACTGAGCTATCAAGACACTTGGAAAGTTACATTTGTTATGTTCTCACTCAGTCCAAGAATAAAGGTCGATTTATAAAGTATTTTCACTGTTGGGAAGAAATCTCTAAGCATTACTGATGTTTGGCTTCAGGCAAAACACTAATGAGTGCATGGTCAAATCCCCTCACATAAACTATTGTAAATATTATGAAAATTTCTGAAAAGATTATAATAAATTTGTCAGTTTGCTCTATTGTTATGTTTCCTCTTTCCTATAGTCTACTTTAAATACAAGAAAGACAACTTTCTTTGAATTATAAATTATAATCACAATATTTACAGATAAATATAACTCAGAACATTTTCTTTGAAAAGGAAATTTACTGCATATTACTTGCCCAGTATTAACATTAAGTTTTACACAATAACTTGTAATTTTCAGAATTATGGAGCTTAATTTCTAATTTCTTTTATTAAAAAGAGTGACTGAGGTTTATTCATTATAAATGGTATTTATAATCCTCATGAAAGAAGTCAACCAATGCTTCATATATTAACTTCAATATGAAATTGTCATGCATTTTTAAGTTTTTCTTAGATATCTGCTGTAAAAAGTACAATGAATTGATAGTTTTTATAAGATGATTTTCAAAAATGTTTCAGCAATCTCTTATAAAAACTGGTATGTATTATCCTTCTGACTAAATTATTTTATTAATAACAATGAAATAAACAGAAATTAGGACTTACCAACTGCAACAAAATCACCTCTAAATCTACCACACAATAAATCAGTTTCATTTATCACATAATATCTTGAATTTGATTTTTTCCTATTCTCAGTAGTGATTAAATGGAATATTTGTTTACTCAAAGAATATTTGTTTTATATAAAATACCACCTTATGAAAAGAGTTCAAATATTAAAAAAATAACATAACTTAAGATACAAATAAGCAATTAAAATTAAATCTCACATAATAGTGTGTATTTTATAATAACAGAGAGGGAAAACTATTTATCTCTATCCCATTTAGCCCATGTATGCCACCCTGAATCTTATCTTCTTTATTCAACTGCCATCCTCCCTCTTTTGTGTATTTCACATCTAATTGAATTTACTAAAAGAGGAGTTTGAATTTTCTCAGATTGATAGGCTTCTTGTTAAGTATTTGCAGGGTATGGGGCCTTAGATGGAAATCTGAACCCCACCTAGAACCATCTGAGTTGGGATATTTGCATTTGAAATAACATGCAGACCAACCCAGAACTTCTGAAAGAAGAGAAGATTGTTACTGAAAGAAAGACCAGCAGAAAAAAAAAGTAGAGTGGTTGGCTTTTTGAGTTTCAAGCAAGCTTCAAGTCTGTTTTGGAGGCATCAAGGAAAGTAAAGTCAGGGAATGCATCCTTATTGGAGTGAAAATTAATGGGAACCCAAGATCAGTCTGGTATGCTTGCTGGTGAACACCTGGGACTACTTGTGATTGCAAGTGGTTGAAATGCAACAAGGAAGACACAGGGTGAATTTGGACATGTTCCATTTCCTTACAGTGACTTTGAGATGTGAGAGAGTAGAGGAAAAGGGTGTGTGGTCTGATGTTTAATGAGTTGTATGAACTCCTAAGCCCATGAATACTGACATAACCCTTGTGGCCTAGGGCTGAAAGTGCAGAGAGATGTGTGACCAGAGAAAGATAAAGATGTTTGATATTGTGAGTAAGTGTAAGTTGTTATAATTTGATGAACTGGAGTTTTGATTATAGATGCAGTTGCTCAAAATTCAAACTGGAATGGGAGAGTCTTCATATCAAGTAACATGCTCGTCTCCTAGGTCTACTGGGTAGATGGGGACAGGTAATTTAGATATTGGTTATCAAAAATGAAGGTGTTCTATAGGCATGAAATAGCTAGCCTATAAGATTGCTTGAGTGTGCTTAGTTTCAGATTAAGGGGGTAAGGTAAAATCCACAATGAAGAGTTTTCCTCTTTTCCAGACAGTTCTGTTGAAAAGGGATAGGTGATGATGCACATAAGATTTCATGATTCAATCATGAGTAATTGTTGGCAGGATTAATTTTGATTTTCAGACTGAAATTGTAGTTGTCTAACACAAAGGGCAGGAATAGTTAATCTTTCATTTCAAAAACAAATGATCTCATGACTATCAAGAAGGAAGAGCATGAGTGGAGCATGAGATTCCTATGTAGAAAAACGGTGACAGTAGAGATGGTAGTAGGTAGCATTGGTGGTATAGAAAAACAGAGCAATTGTGGGCTATAGGCACATAGACTGAGTAAGGCTGTATACTGGTGGGCAAGAGACTGGCTTGCAGAATGTGCCCTTTGGACATTTAAATGAATACATATTTTTTTGTTGTTGTTTTGTATGTATACATCATTTTTTTCCCTTTGTTTATTTATGAAATATAGGAGTAAATGGGGAAATACCAGAAGGAAGTAGGATAACTATTGTAGCAGGAGGTGATTGCAATCATTGAAATGAAATAAAGTGTTTGATTTAGTGAAATGTTACACTGATGATCTTTTCTATAAACCATCACACAATTCACAATAAAGAGTTACAAAAAAAAAAAGCCCAACATACTAGAAAATAATCTCCCTGTCTTAAGTGGGATTTAACAATCTTTTTGTAAATCATATATTTAAAAGTCTTTAAAATTGACAAATGTCAGAAAAACTGAAAATTATAAAGATAACTTCTACCAAGATACTTCCTAGGACTAAACTTCTAGTATCATTGTTCCAAATGAAGTATAAGATTTCAACAGCATTAAAAAACAAAAGCAAAAACAAAGTACACGTTTAAATGAACTAAATTTAGTGCCTTGTTAAATGAAAATATAATCCAAGTAAAATGTTGATCTATTAGCTTTGTGTTAACATCCAAGAATGTCACGAATTGAGGCAGGCTCTGAGAAGAAGACAAGACAGAGATCTAAAAAAAAAGTATATGAAAATTGTTGATGTGATAGGAAATACAAAAAGAAAAATGCTTTGCTTAAATCTAAATAGATATTATTGGATGATTATTTCAGGCAATGTCTAGTCTATGCATTTGGTACAAATTTATTAATAAAATGCATAAAATGTCCATCACATTCTTTGAATTTTCTGTTGAGACATGAAATAGAAACAATGTTGTAGGAAGACTATCAAAGGAGGGAACACATTCTTATTGTTTAGTTTAATTTTGTCAGGAAGACTTAAAATCACATATTTTTCAAATAGATAAGTCATAGTTTATGTTATTCTCAGGCTTATCAATTATTTTCTTAATAGCATGTTTTTGTCTAAAATGTATTAGATATTTTGATTTTTAATTTTTAAGATTAAAACAGTGCCCAGGACAATTATTTTCTTGCAAAATGATACAAAAATGTTATTACCTAATTTATTTCATTTTAAATAGATTATGGTCACCAATATTTATTTTAATGTTTGTTGACCTTGTTATTTGACACATGTTTTTATTTAATTGTTTGGATTATTAATTTACTATGTGATATATTATTATTAAATGTCATTGAGTTGATTCTGGCTAATAGTGACCCTGTGAGGCTATAATCTTTGCAGGGGCAGAAAGAGTTATTTTGCTCTTTCATTTAATATATTAGGATTAAGAAATTTTAATTTCTTAATTCTAATTTTGTTTTCTTACTTAATCATGCTTTTGGTTATTCTACTGGTTCTTCTACTTTTATTTTATCTGGCAGAGTTCAAGCAAACCTTGAGTTGACCTAATATAGAAAATTTAGACAAGTCAAGCAACTTCTAACTGGTATAGTCATTTTAAGTCATTAGTATGTTTTAAAAATGGCTGTATCATAAAAATGTCTAATAGTAACTGGAGTTAAATGATAGTCTTATATACTTACAATGTTACCATATTGTAACCAGAGTAACAGAACAAACAGATCAAATTGGTCTCAGTGGATGGAATTTTTAGTTTTTACATAAATTGGAATAAAATAATAAAAAACAGGGCTTCTAAAATCATCATTAGTATCATCATAATCATAATTTTCATAAAGTTTCCATTTTAAAGACAGGTAATTATGATAGATAAAATAGATTAGTTTGTTCAATAGCTGCTTTAACTTATAGTATACCATCATGGATTATATTCATGAGTGAATC
>NW_006408900.1:1928373-1949143 GCF_000296735.1 Chrysochloris asiatica
AAGAGAAGATAAAGCAAAATATTACAACAAAATGTGCAAAGATCTGGAATCAGAAAGCCAAAAAGAAAGAACATGCTCAGCATTTCTGAAGCTGGGAAAAATTGAAGGCTTGACTTTAGTTATTGAAAGATTCTTTGGGCAAATTATTGAAGATGAAGAAAGCATTAAGAGAAGATTGAAGGGATACACAGAGGCCCTTTACCAAAAGGAAATGGTTAATGTTCAACCATTTGAAGAGGTAGCATATAATCAAGAGCCAATGATACTAAAGGAGGAAGTCCAAGGTGCATTGATGGAATTGGCAAAGAGGAAGGCACCAGGAATTGTTGGAATAAAAATTGAAATCTTTCAAGAAAGTGAGGCTGCACAGGAGGCACTCATTCCAAAAAATTTGGAAAAATCTGACTGACTGATAGGAAAAGATCCGTATTTGTGTCTATTCCAAAAAGAGATAACCGAACAGAATGCGGAAATCATCAGATTTTTATATCCCATGAGAGTAAAGTTTTACTAAAATTAATACAGAAATGGCTGCATAAATATATTTACAGAGAACTTCCAGAGGTTCATGCCAGACTCAGAAGAGGCCGTGGAATGAGGGATATCACTGTTGATGTCCGATGGATCTTGGCTGAAAGCAAAGAATATCAGAAAGATGTTTATTTGTGTTTTATTTACTGTGCAAATGCTTTTGATTGTGTGGATCATGACAAGCTATGGACAACATTGCAAAGTATGAGTATACTGGAAGATTTAATTGTGCTGATGAAGAATCTGTACATGAACCAAGAGGCAGTTGTTCAAACAGAACATGGGAAAACTAAATAGTTTAAAATGAAGAAATGTGTGCAACAAGGTTGTATTCTTTCACCATACTTATTCACAGTATGCTAAGCAAATAATCTGAGAAGCTGGGTTATATGAAGTAAAACATGGCATCAGGATTGGAAGAAGACTCATTAACAACTTCTTCTGAAAATGAAGAGGACTTAAAACATTTACTGATGAAGATAAAAAAGCACAGCCTTCGGTATGGATCGCATCTCAAGGTAAAGAAAACAAAAATCCTCACCACTGGACCAATAAACAACATTCTTATCAATGGAGAAATGATTGAAGTTGTCAAGAGATTCATTCTTCTTGGATCAACTATCAACACTCATGGAAGCAGCAGTTAAGAAATCAAAAGACAAATCTGCTGCACAAGACCTTTTTCAAATGTTGAAGAGCAAAGATGTCAGCTTGAGGACTAAGGTGCGCCTGACCCAAGCCATGGTATTTTCAATAACCTCTTATGCATGCAAAAGCTGGACAGTGAATGAGGAAGACCATAGAAGTATTGATGCTTTTGAGTTATGGTGTCGTAGGAGAATATCGAAAATGCCATGGTCTGCAATAGGTTCATTTTGGTAGAAGTGTCATGATCCACACAATCAAAAGCATTTGCATATTGGAGGCCAACATGGCCAAAGTTCATCTCTTATACTTTAGACATGTTGTCAGTAGTGATCAGTTACTGGAGAAGGATATCATGTTTGGTAAGGCGGAGGGTCAGAGAGAAAAAGGAAGCCCCCCAATGAGATGGATTGGACAAGTGGCAGCATCAGTGGAATGAAGCGTGGCAACAATAGTGAGGTTGGCCCAGGATCGGGCAGTACTTTGTTCTGCTGTGCAAAATGTCGCTATGGGTCAGTACTGACTTGATTGCACCCAACAACAACAAATATATATATACATATATACGTATTTATTGTGAAATGAGTTATAGTTTACACGGGGAACGTCAGATTTAAACTCATCATTTCATTGCAATGATTACAATCTCCTTGTGCATCGTCATTCAACAATATTTGCTTCTATTCCCTCTAGTGTTTTTGTTTGTTTGTTTGTTTGTTTTGTTTTAGGATGTACACACAAAACACTTAGGAATATATAATAGTTTAAACAACTAAGGGACATGTTCTACAAGCCTGCTTCCTGTCTGCCAGTATACACCTTTTCTATTTTCACAAGTGTAGAGTCTGTAGCTGCTTTATCTCTCTGTGTCTTCGTATCAGCTTCCATATCTGGTGTTCCTGCTTCTCTGGATAGGGTCTAATATTCCGCTCATTCTCTTCTCCCTTGATGGTCCTAGGATACTCTCTTCCTGGATTCTAAGATGAACTACTCCACCCTTTCTGCTGCAAACTTCTACTTTTACAGTTGTGACAGTTGCAATTAATCATGATAATAATAATTCACTATTGAAATATATGAATCTTATCCCTATCTCCTTTCAACAGACCAGTTTAGACAAGATGAAAACTATTAAGTGGGAATTCTACCTTCACTTGCACACTCAGAATCGAAACTCTTTCTCAAAAACTTGTAAGCTAGTCACTTTATGTCTTTATAACCCCCCACCCAATTTTAGGTAGCCAATGTAAAAGACTACCACTCATCTGTCAGTTTGTTGTATTGTGGTGGCTTGTGAATTGCTGTGATTCTGAAAGCTATGCCACTGGGTCACCCATGGTGGAGAAGGTTTCAGATGATCTCCCAGATGAAGACAGACAAGGAAAAAGGAATGACGGACTAGTTCTGAATATTTAGTCACTGAAAACCTTATAAATAGCAAAGAAACACAGTGAAATATAGTGCTGGAAAATGAGTCCCTCAGATTGGAAAGCACTCAAAATGCAACTGGAGAAAGGCTGCATCTTCAAAGTACAGTTGACTGTGATAACGTGAACGGAGTAAAGTTCATGAGAGGAAAGCCCATGGGACCTTTATCTGCTGATGGGTCGCAACTCAAAATGAAAAGAAACAGCTGTAAACATCCACTAAAAATCGGAATATGGGATGTACGAAGTATAAATCTGGAAAAATTGGAAGTTGTCAAAAATGAAACGGAATGCATAAACATCGATATCTTAGGCATGAGTTGGCTGAAATGGACTGGTATTGGCCATTTTGAAATTGATAACCACATGGTTTACTATGCCAGAAATGACAAATTGAAGAAGAATGGTGTTGCATTCATTGTAAAAAAAACCATATCCAGATCAGTCAGGAGGTACAATGTTGTCTGTGTTAGATAATATTCATGTACCTACAGGGAAGTCCAGTTAATACCACTATTAATCAAATTAATGTACCAAACACTAAAGTCAGTGAGGAAGAAATAGAAAAATTCTATGAACTTCTTCATTCTAAAATTGATCAAACATGCAATCAAAATGTATTGATCGTTCTGGTGATTGAAATACAAAGATTGGGAGCAAAGAGGAAGGATCAGTAGTTACAAAATATGGCCTTGGTGATAGAAATGATGTTGGAGAACGCATGATAGAATTCTGCAAAATCAGTGATTTCTTCATTTCAAATACCTTCTTTGGACAGCATAAGAGATGATTATACACATGGACCTCACTAGATGTAATACATAGAAAAATCAAATTGACTACGTCTGTGAAAAGAGTCAATGGAAAAGCTCCATATCATCAGTCAAAACTAGAGCAGGGGCAGACTGAAGAACAGAATTTCAATTACTCACATGCAAATTCAAACTGAAGCTGAAGAAAATTACAATTCCATGAGAGCCAAAATCTGACCTTGAATATATCCCACCTTAATTTAGAGATTATCTGTAGAACAGATTGCATACATTAAACATAAAGACCGAAGTCCAGAACAGTTTTGGGATGATATCAAGAACATCATACAACAAGAAAGCAAAAAGCCATTAAGACAAGGAAGAAGATAACGGTCAAAATGGATGTCAGAAGAGACACTGAAACTTGCTCTCCAGCGTAGAGATGCTAAAGTAAATGGAAGAAATGAGGAGGTCCAAGAGCTGAACAGAATATTTCAAAGATCAACTCGAGAAGATAAAGCCAAATATTACAACAAAATGTGCAAAGATCTGGAATCAGAAAATAAAAAATGAAGAACACACTCAGCATTTCTCAAGCTGGGGGGACTGAAGAAAAAATTTGAGGCTTGACTTTCGTTATTGAAAGATTCTCTGGGAAAATTACTGAAAGAAGCAGAAAGTCAAGAGAAGATGGAAGGAATACACAGAGTCACTTTACCAAAGGGAAATGGTTAATGTTCAACTGTTTCGAGAGTTAGCATATGATCAAGAGCCAATGATATTGAAAGAGGAAGTTCAAGGTGCACTGAAGAAATTGGCAAAGAAAAAGGTACCAGGAATAGATGAGATAAAAATTGTAATCTTTCAAGAAAGTGAGGCAGCACAGGAGGCACTCACTTATCTCTGTCAAGAAATTTGGAAGACAACTATCTGACTGACTTTGGAAGAGATCCATATTTGTGTCTATTCCAAATAGAGGTGATGAAATGGAATATGGAAATCATTGGGCAATCTCTTTGATATCCCATGTGAGTAAAATTTTACTAAAGATAATACAGAAATGGTTGGAAGCATACATTGACTGAGAACTTCCAGAGGTTCAAGCCAGATTCAGAAGAGGCCATGGAACAAGGGATATCATTGCTGATGTCTGATGGATCTTGGCTGAATGCAGAGAATAACAGAAAGATATTTACTTGTGCTTTATTGACTACACAAAGGCTTTCGATTGTGTGGATCATGACAATCTATGGATAACATAGCAAAGTATGAGTATCCCAGAACACTTCTTTATGTTCATGAGGAATCTGTACCTGGACCAAGAGGCAGTTGTTCAAACAGAACATGGGAACACTGAATTTTTTTAAATTAAGAAAGATGGGTGACAAGGTTGTGTTCTTTCACCATACTTATTCAACCTGTATGCTGAGCAAATAATACAAGAAGCTAGGTTATAAGAATAAAAGCATGATGTCAGGTTTGAAGGAAGACTCATTAACAACCTGCAATATGCAGATGCAAGATGAACTTTGCTTGCTGAATGTGAGAGGACTTAAAACATTTACTGATGAAGATAAAAGAGCACAGCCTTCAGTATGAATTACATCTCAATAAACAGAAAACAAAAATCCTCACCACTGGACCAATAAACAACATTCTGATCAACGGAGAAAAGATTGAAGTTGTCAAGGACTTCATTCTTCTTGGATCAACTATAACACTCAAGGAAGTATCAGTGAAGAAAGCCAATGATGTATGTATTGCATTAGTCAAATCTACCGCACACGACCTTTTTAAAGTGCTGAAGAGCAAAGATGCCAACTTGAGGACTAAGGTGTGCCTGATCCAAGCCATGGTATTTTCAATAGCCTTATATGCATGTGAAAGCTGGGCATTGAATAAGGAAGACCTAGAGTAATTGATGCTTTTGAGATATGGTGTTGGCGGAGAATATTGAAAGTGCCATGAGCTGCCAAGCGAACCAATAGATCTGCTTTGGAAAAGTGCAGCTGGAGTACTCCTTGAAGTCCAAGATGGCCAATCTTGGTCTCTCATACTTTGGACATATTACCAGGAGAGACCAGTTGCCGGAAAAGGTAATCATGTTTGGTAATGTGGAGGGCCAGAGCAAAAAAGGAAGACCCCCCCAATGAATTGACGTGGCAACAGCAGTGAGGTTGGCCCACGATCGGGCAGTGTTTTATTCTGCTGTGCATATGGTCACTATGAGTTGGTACCAACTCAATGGCACCTAACAACAACAATGTCTAAGTTGCCCTTTTCTATCAATCCTGTATACAGAGGTGATAGTATTGATACTTGATGTGAAAACTCCTTCCCTGTCAGTTTGTATTTTGAGAGAAACTACATCCAAAAGTACAGCTCAAGCTCATCAAGTTGTAGCAATTTACACGTGCTCCCTTTATCAATTTTTTTTTTTTTTTTTATCTTCCTCTAGTCGAGATCTGATAATCAGGCCATCGAGATTAAGTTGAATAATTACTATCACAAGTCTTGGTGCTCTTGTGCATCTCCCCTCAGTTCATATCAGCTGGACTCTCCACTCTCAGCTCTAGCCCTCCGTAGCAAAGACCCTGTCCATGAGTTCAGGAGTCCTCTGATCTCACACACCTTGGACCAACCAGCCCTTCATCTTCTCTCTCTCATCTTCAGGTCATTGGGATTCCATGAAAAGTGTTTGAACTTGACCCATAACTTCATTGCTACCTTTACCCCCTCTTCCACTCACTTGATGATCAACATTGTCAAGAACAATCTTACCATGTATGAACACATTTCATATATTCCCTTTGAGTTTAATTCTTAGAGGGGGTTTTATCCTGAAGGAACTTGACTTCTTTTCTTAATGAATCACTGGAAAACAACATGCCTGTTCTTGTAGTAGCCAATCAGACTGCCATTTTTTGTTTTTAATTTTTTCCTGCTGGTCTTTCTTTTAAGAAGTACCTTCTATTCCTCTAGCTGTTACAGGCTGGTCTGCTTGTCCTTTCAAATGGGAATGTCCCACCTCAGAATGTTCTGGATAGGGCTCAGGATTCCACCAAAGGTCCTATACACTACAAAGCCTCCACAAGAAGCCTATTTCACTGGGCAAGTTCTAGAACCCCTTTGAGGTGTTACAGTCAGTTATAGGCTGAAGACAGAAATAACAAGCTTTCAATAATCATGTTTCCCAATATTCCTTTCTATCCCACTCAAGTGTCTATTTTATAGTAATAGACAAGGGAAACCACTATTCATAAAAAAGTCTAGCATCTTAACATTTTATCCCCTTTTACCCATTTAGAGTACACCTTGATTATCACAGAGCCCTGTTGTTCCAGGTGTGAGCATACATCACTATTTACCTCTGTCCCTTTTAGCTCATGCAAACCTGCCTCAGTGTTTCCCTATCAATCTGTTCTTCCATCCCTCTGGCCCTTCTTGAGTATTGCCCTCCCCAACACCAAAGCCCTGTTCTGTCCTTTCCCTCCCCAACCCACCCCATAATCAATTTTTTCCCCTTTTAGTATGAGTATCTATTCCTAAGATTTTACAATAATGGTCTTATGCAATATGTGTCCTTTTGTGACTGGCTAATTTCACTCAGCGTGTATTCAAAGTTCATCCATATTATGTGGTGGCTTGTAGGTTCTTTGTTATTCTTCAAGGTAGAATGATATTCCATTGTGTTTAAGTACCAAAGTTCATTTATCCATTCTTCCATTGAGTGGCACTTAGGCTGTATCAATCTTTTTGATATTGTTAATAGTTCTGCTATGAACATTGTTGTGCGTATATCTACTCTTGTTATGGCTAGTATATCTTGTGGAGATATAACAAGTAGAGGAATTGTTGTATAATAAGTTAGTTCTATTTCCAACCATCTGAGGAAACTCAATACTGTTTTCCAGGGTATTTGGACCACTTTGCATTCCCACCAGCAATGTAGGAGTGTTCCAATCTTTCCGCATCCTTGCCAGCATTTATTGTCCTCTGCTTTATTAAACTTTGCTGTTATTGCTGGTGTGAAATGATACCTCATTGTTGGTTTGATTTGCATCTCTCTAATGACAGAGTCCTGGTGTGGCACTGTGGGCTAATGTGCCATAATGCAAAGTCGTTTGAACTTCAAGGTCAGTGGTGTTGTATTAAGGCGTTGATATTGGTTGTTTCTCCTTTTTGGATATATGCAGTTATTGCAATAAATTGTCCTCTCAGCACTGTTTTTACTGTGTCACAAACATTTGTATGTTTTGCTTTTGTACTCATTTGTTTCTAGGAACTTTTTGAATTTATGTTTTATTTCTTCTTCTACCCAATAACTTTTAAGCAGGATGTTATTCAGTTTCCATGTATTTGACATTATTTCCTTGGTCTTCCTATTCTTGATATCTAATTTTATAGCATTCTTGTCTGAGGAGATATTTTGTAATATGTTGATGTTTATAAATTTATGGAGTCTTGATTTGTGGCCTAACACATGGTCTATTCTGAAGAGTGTTCCATGTGCACTGGAATGGATGTGTATTGTGCTGTTGTTGGGTTGAATGTTCTGTACACATCTATGAGGTCGAGTTGGCTGATTGTGCTGTTTAGTTCCTCTGTGTCTTTGACAAATTTCTTTCTGGTTATTCTATTCTTTTTAGAAAGCAGTGTGTTAAAATCTCCCTCTATTTTTGTAGATTTGTCTATTTCTTTCTTCAAATCCATTATAGTTTGTTTTATACATTTTGGAGTTCTTTCATTTGGGAGCGTAGGTATTTATTAGGATTAAGTCATCTTGTTCAGTTGACACTTTAATCGTTAGATAAAGTCTGTCTTTATCTATTATGCTGGATTTGCCTTAAATTTTATTTTATCAGAAAATAGTATTTCCAAACCTGCTCATTTTTAAATTACAATTAGCTTGGTATATTTTTTTCCATTGTTTGACTTTTACTCTGTTTTAGTCTTTGTGTGTAAGATGTGTCTCTTGCAGACAACATATTGAAGGATCTTGTTTTCTTATCCATTTTGCCACTCAATTGTTTTCATTATGTTTGCCTTTTGTGGTGCTGCTAGTTGATTTGTTCTGCGTGCCTTCCCATCATGAGTTCATGTTTATTGTATTTTTTCTTGTCAGTTTATTCATCGTTTAAATTTTTTCTATGTTCTTCTTGGGTTTTCATTTTCTTGGTATGTTGTACAATATTAATTTTCCTTGAGGTTACTCTATTTTCTATTAACTTTTTATTCAGTTTAAAACATTCCATGTTTTTCTTCCTGCAATCTACCTGACATCCTCACCACCTAGATCTCTGTTCCTATGTTTTTCCGTTCTTTCAAATTGCAATTGTTTCAATCGTAGATTGACCTACCAGATCCTCTGAATACACTCTGATAGTTTTGTTCTGTTTGGGACTCTTCCATTTGCTGATTGACTTCCAGGTGATGTTACCATGTATGTCAATCTCTGGTTGCTGTCTGTTCTTGTTGTTCTAAGTGCAAAGAACTCCTTTTAGGATGTTTGCAGTGCTGAGTTGGATTTGGCAATATCCCTTAGGTTCTATTTATCTGGGAAGGTTTTTATTACAGTGCAGTATTTGATTGACAGCTTTGCTGGATAGATGATTCTTGGTTGGCAGTGGTTTTTGTTTTTCTTTCCGGATTTTATATATGTGTACCCATTGTCTTCTTGCCTCCATGGTTTCTGCTGAGAGATCAGAGCTTATTCTCAGTTGCTTGTCTTTGTAAGTAAAACTCTTTTCCTTCTCTGATTTCAGGATTCTCTCTTTGTCTTTGTTTTGGAGAGCTGATTATCATATGTCTTGGTGATATCCTTTTGGGGTTTATCCTTCCTGGGGTTCCTTCAGCTTCTTGAATTCTCTTATCTTTTTGTTTTTCAGGATTTTAAAGACATTTTCTTCCAGAAGTTCCTCAACTGTCTCCTCTGTGAACTTCTGTGATTCTTCTTCTTCTGGAATGCTAATAATTCTTCAGTTATTCCTCTTCATGTTGTCCCACATGAATTTTAGACTTTCTTCAGATTTTTTTAACCTTTTACTGCTTGGTCTTCTATCTAAGCAGTATTGAGAGGTATGTCTTCCAGCTTTTTGATTCTGGCTTCCATCTCTTCAATTCTACATCTTTGCCTTTTCAATGTATTGTCCATTCCTGATATTTTATTATTAATCATTTGGAGTTCTTTCTGTATGTTTCAAATTGTT
Source organism: Chrysochloris asiatica (assembly GCF_000296735.1). Classification (NCBI taxonomy): domain Eukaryota; kingdom Metazoa; phylum Chordata; class Mammalia; order Afrosoricida; family Chrysochloridae; genus Chrysochloris; species Chrysochloris asiatica. The sequence continues at coordinate 1,937,938 of NW_006408900.1, forward strand.
TCCACAATTGTATATATCTTATTTGTTCCTGTAGCACTTTCCTGACTTTTATCTTATTTTTCACAATCCCTCTTTGGGGTTTTTGGATACATTTCAATGTCATTCTTTCGAATTCCTTCTCAGGCATTTCCAAAGCCTGCCCTTCATCCATTGTGATGTCTAGATCAATCTCCTGTTCATCTGTCCCAGTCATTCTATTGTGTTTCTGGACACATGTCAATATGGTCATCTGTTTCTTGGATAGCTTCAATAATTATATTATTATTCTTTTTGATTGCGTCTAGTTAGATGTGATCAGGAAATGGGCTTCCCTTTTCACTTTTCTTATTACTCAACTCATAGTAACTGTAGCAGGTATTGGCTGGCTCTCTGGTGTATGGAAGCTTGTATTTTCTCTTGCCTGAATGGTTGGATTTTAGAGGGTGTGACCAGATTTATGTCTCTTCTTGGGCAACATAGGGAGAGTAAAAGCCTCCTGAAGGTAAAAGGGAAAAAAAAAACCAAAACTGAAACAGCAAAAAAAATAGATTGGATATTATTGTCTCTAATCACTGAAAAGAAAAAGAAAAAATCTGTAGCGAAATATGAGTATCACTTCAGTGTTCCTCTCTTGGCTTCTTGCCTTCAGGGCAACCTAATAAATTTCAAGATGTTACTGCTACTCCTTGTGATATAACTCAGGATTTAATTTTCAGCCTGTTTCCTTTTTAGCGTATCTCTCTCCTACCCCACAACTGCCATTCAGGACTTTTTCCTAGTGATAAACAGATCAGGGCCAGCTGTAGTTGTTTTAAGTGGTAATGCTTCTTAATGTTTTTTGCTAAGTAGATCCATACACATGTGTAAATAAAACTCTTCAGGGGTAGACGAGTGTCGACTTTCTCAGGCACCCCTGCTAGTCACCAGAGTGGAGGTGCACAGACAGCGAGAGACTGATTAAGAAAGAAAAAGGGGGGAAAAAAAAAAGTCCACACAACTTTATCTCCAAGGATCGGTGAGACCTCTCTGGTGGGAGCACGTCTCTGATCCTTCACCCAATTCATCACATGCAAGATGGCTGCTCTAGGAGCTGATCACAAAACACTACCTTTCTTGCTTCTGCTACAAATTCCACTGGCTGTAAGTCTTCATATTTTCTAAACATTCCTTTATATATAGTTCAAAGTTTTGGATCCATCCCCTGAGTCTGCTTATTCTAGAATTCTATGTGATTGCTGGTGGAGGTTTGCACAGCACTTCTCCCTAATCTGCCATTCACAATTTGCAATTTAAAAGACACACAGACCAACCCAGAACTTAACAATTATGCAGCTCCAGATCCCCAGTGGAGAAAAACATTAACTTTTAAATTGTAAAAATAGACATTCTTTGTTTTCTTCATAAAGTAAGTATATTATATGGTACATCATGTGAACTTAAAATCTAATTAATTTTACTTCATTTCATAGCTATGCTTAAATACCATCATACATTATAAATTTCTAATTACTCATTAATACTACAGGTAATCTCTTTGAGTTTCAAATATTTTTGTATTAGTTATTTATTGAATCATAGATATTGACCACTAAACAATTATATTTGAAAAAACAGCAATGATGTTACCAAAGGAGAAAAAAAAATGGGTAAGACAATGAATCTTTATTATACTCTTCCACACATCTTCCCAAACAGTATCACACCAATGCCAGGTATAGAAGTATTGAAGGAAATTATGATAACAAGTCTCATAATAAACAGAATGCCACTGTACTCTGTACCAATGATCAGAACCAACAGTAAATCAGTCTTTTAATTTAAAACATCAATAAATAATATTAACTTTGCCTCAAGAATATGTGCTTTGTGTATTACTTATGCCTTTAGTGCAGCACCTTCCAGGAAGTAAGACAAAAAGTAAAGCTCCTTTCTAATTCTAAGAAATGTGTGGTGGTTTAATAAGCAAACATATCCACATTTCCAAAAATAAAGAATTGCATATTGTGATATATATTGTTACTTATATCTGAGTCAGCTCCAGTGCATGATGATATACCAAAGTCATGAGTTCAAGATGACCATGCCTTGCCAGGATCGCAATACAATTTACCTGTCTCCTTTTTTCTCTGTGTTTGTTCAGCTTTTTCTCCTAGTACACAAATAGTCTATTATTTTATCATTTCCACTGATGCTCAGGTTCCAAGGATTATGCAGTGTAGCACAGCCCTACTCCACCTTCATGATCCTGGTGTGTCTGAGTCTATTCGTATATACAGAGATAGAATCAGACAAATATTTAAATTCTCCATTATCGGCTTTATTGCTGTTGTTGTTGTTAAGTACTATGGAGTTGGTTCTGACTCATAGTGACCCTGCACAGGGTTTCCGAGGCTGTAAATCTTTAGGGGAGCAAAAAGCCTCTTCTTGCTCCTGCAGAATAGCTGGTAGTTCAAACTGCTGACCTTAATAAGGTTAGCAGCCAATTCGTAACTACTATGCTACCAGAGCTCCTTAGAGTACAAGTAATACAGATGATGAAAAACACTGGTGAAACCTTTATAGGAACTTTATCAGTAACTGTTGTTTCAGTTGTGATATGTTGGAATTACTTTTCTTAAATTCTGTTAAAGTCAATTTGGTGGATTAAAAAAATAATAAAATAAACAAACATAAAAATTTCCCTAATAAACAACCTCAAAAAATGCTGGGAAGAGAATTTTTATATATTTAGTAATATCTCTTTAGTTATGAATTTTTGGTGTTTTTTAATTTTTTTTCTAGCCAGAGGTTAAACTATTCCTCAGCCAGGATATGAAAAATAAACCTAATTTTTTTAGGATTATAACTTTAAATTTTAAAGCTCAGGTTGTGTTTAAAAATATTTCTATTTCTCTTAACATTGTTGTTGTTGTTGTTATGTGCCATCGAGTCGGTTCCGACCCATAGCGACCCTGTATAGAGTTTCCGAGGGTGTAAATCTTTACGGGAGTAGAAAGCCTCATCTTTCTCCCGCAGAGCGGCTGGTAGTTTCGAACCGCTGACCTTAAGGTTCGTAGCCCGATTCGTAACCACTACGCTACCAGAGCTCCTTTAGTTAATCATTTATCACTGTACAGCACAAACTTGGTATAAAATATTGACAAAAACCATGTATTTTTATGAGCAATGCAAGTATATTTACTGGAAAAAATCAAACTACCAAATGACTAAGGTGATGTTGCATATTGAGATTATGTGCAGAGTTCAAAATTTGTGATTGAGAGCAATTTTGGAATCAGCATTTTCTGGTAATGGTAATATATCTCCTTTATATCAATTTCTACCATATACATTATCTTCGTCATCAAAACAAATCCCTCTGAGACATGACAGAAGCTTGATAAAATCAGAAAATTTATGCTGGAATAACAAAAATGCATTAATAAATAAGCTTTCCATTTTAGTGACTTCTCAATATTTGCATTTTTAAACATCCTTTTTCTGACAGTAAACAGTGTTGCATAATTTAAAAGATTAAACTGTATTGGCTGATATGATTCTGAGAGACATTCAATTAGAACTCTATATAGTTTCTGAGCAAGGAAAGATGTGATGCTGTGACATATTTTCAATTTGTGTGGTTTGCAAACCTTTTAAGAATTATGGTCAAAATGAACAAGCCCAATACACTAGAACAATTTAAACACATGTAATGCTTCACTAGATTTCATTTTTTCAAGCCTCTCTTTTTATTGTTTATTTTTCCTTCTATTTTCTTTCCACATTAAAAAAGGGGAAATATGTTTGAACGTTTATTTAAACAGATATGAGTTAATGAATTCTAGCATAACCTCTTTCATTTCATCAAAGGAATAAAATATAATAAAGGTGTTTTAAAATATTACGTTAGACACAGAGAAACACAAAACAAATGTCTTTTCTTGGGTCAAAAACTGCATGAAATTTGGTGTATGTGCTTGGCTGAGGAGCCAGTGGGGCGAAGCTACCATCTGTGGGATTATGACTGAACGCCTCTAAATCAGAATCCACCCCAGGAGGAACCATATGGCAGTGCCTCGGAGCCTCAGTTGGCCTCTGATAGCCAGTCCCCCACTATACCCGCTAGTGGGCCCAACGGGTCACGTGTTAGTGCGCGCACACACACGGCAAAGTCCACGCTGCGCGTCTGGGACTGGGGTCTGGTGCGGAGTGCTCCTAGTCCCAGGAAACGGGGCACGGCGGGAAAGGCGGCCGCCCCCTCGCCCGTCACACAACTCACGATCGTGGGGAACCTGTTGCTAAACCATTCATAGATGACCTGCTTCTGGGTTGGGGTTTCATACTTAGCAGAGCAGCTCCCTCTCTATGATCTATTGAAAGTCAGCCTTCGACACACACACACACAAAACCCTGCATGAAATAGAAAACTGCTATGCCACTGCTCAAAACCGAATTCAATAATGAAGATGGTGGTGGTGATGATAGGAAGAAGAGAAACATTTTTTTTTTTTTTTTAAGTTAATCACATTAACTGAACTTTAGACTTGTTGCTGTTGAGTGCCACCAAATTAGTTCCAACTCATAACAACACTGTATAGGACTTCAGAGGAAAGGCTAGTAGGTCATAAGTAACAATCTTAAAGCTATCAGTCCAATGCTTATCTTACAGAGCTATACTGTGACTTCTTTTTAGATTTAATAATTATTTTTTTTAAAAAAAGAAAACAAAACAAAAACCCTGTGAGGATGTCGCACAAAATGCCAGACTAGGCACACATGCTACACAGACCCTCTCCAACAAAGATATGGAAAACCAAATGAAACAGAAACAGATGATAGACTCTGAGCATGAGAGAAATTAATAAAAAAGTGGGTTGAATGCTTACTAGGAGAAAAATCTGAGCAAGCACAGAGCAAATAAGAAACAACTAGAGGAATATATCATCAGGCCAGGTGAGGCATGGTCATTTTGAACTCATGAACGACTTTAGAAACAGATGATGGCTTGGCAACATAGACACACAGCAGTGACTTGCTGGAGAAATATGTGATTATTTCTTGTTCCCCACACTCCCCTGGTGACCAGAGTTGTGGTTAGCCCACAACCACATGTACCCAAAGCACATCTCCTGCTCTCTAGGAAGTCAGAGTCACATAGCTGGGAATAGTATAACTGTGAACTAGGAACTTTCAAACAGAATCATTGTTAATTGGATGTTAACAGTACCACTCCTAGAGGCTGGATTCAGATGAGCCCTGCACCAGACCTGCAGAACCAGTTCCAACCAACCCTCGATTTGTAGGAAATCTCATGGCCAGTAGCCCCACTCCAGTCTCTCCTTTAGGTTGAAAGTTCCTGAACGCAACTACTATGAGACCTGGTACAACTAATTCCAGATTGGGTGTCCTAAACATAGACAACAACTAGGACTTTAAGAACTCTACCTAGGGCATGGAGAACCATTGTATCATCCCTTTGCCACCTAACACTATGAGTTCCTTGGCTTGCGGGAGTCCCTTAAAACATTCTTCTCTCTGGATCAAGAACCTATCTGGATCTTTTTATTTAATTATTTTTGTTTATTAATTTGTTCTCCTTATTTTTACTTCTTCTTCTCTCCAATTGTATTTTTATTCTATTTCTGCTTTTGTTTTTCTTCTTTTTTGTTTGTCTTTCCCCTCTTCTTTTATTTCCATTTTATTTTTCTGTACTACTCTCTGATTTTTTATTGTTTCTTTCTTCCCTCTTCCTAATTGTGTTTAGTGCTTTTTCTTTCTTTTTGATTTCTCTCTTATTTTTTCCCCATAGTTTTATTTTCCTTTTCCTCTTTTCATTTATTGATTATTGTATTCTTTTTTCTTGTTACTGCAAGTTTTGTTTGTTTTTCTCTTTTCTCCTTACTATTTTATCACTGTTGTTTACTTGAATGTTATGTTTATTTTGTTTCTTACATCTTGTGTGTGTGATTTTCCCTTTTGTTCCAACAATGGGACCCATACAGTCATTCACAAAAGTAAATTTTTGTCTGTACTAACTGGGCAAGAGCCAGTATCAACTCTGTTTATACCTGATCAATGATATCAGTAAATAACAATCAAAACCACCTTATACTAATTTTGCATAAATGACTAACATAGAACTGTGCACATGCTTCCATTTTCTAATCACACCCACAAGGAGGTAGCCTGTGCATGCCTAAGAACACTCCAGCAAGCAATTACCAATTAAATGCAAATATGACAATACCACAATGTCTCAGAAACAAACAATTTCAGTTCACAAGATGAAACAGGACAGAATGCCACCAAAAACTACAGCAATAACAACAATAAAAAAAAATCAATTAAAAACAAAACAAAAAACAAGATGCAGAACAAGAAAATGTCTCTGAGGAATAAAAAGGCATTGGAATTACTTGAAAAAGAATTCAATGAGTGCTATTTAGATATCTTCAACAGATTCAGAGATAGATTGGTGAAAGCAAGGAGAACATAGAAAAAAAATGAGAAGAATTCAGGAATATCGTAGATGAATGAACAAAAGAAATGAAAAATTAGAGACAACACAAACCTACAAATAGAAATTTAGATAATTAATTCTAAGATTTAAGGAATGGATAGCACATTGAAAGGACACATAAGCAAATTTTAATCAATGGAAGTCCAAATTATTGAGCTTGAAGATAAACTTCTCAAAACTACAAAGCCAGAACAATCAAAAAAATAGGAAAAAATAAATAAATCAAAGAAAGCCTAAAATTTGTGAATAAAAATAACTTACATAAAGTATCAAAAGTTAGCAAATATAGCTTCCTAATGTCATGAAATATGAGAGAATAAGCATTCAAGAACCTGAACAAACTTCATAAATATAGGCATTGTCTTAGGCTGGATGTTCTCTTCAAACAATTCCAGCAAAATACATATATGTATACATGCAAAGGTAGTTTATATCAAGGAATTGGCTTCCAATTGTAGAGTTCATGGTACCCAGTGGAAGACAGAGAGCTTTTCCCATGTGTCCATTATATTGTGAGTTGGCCACACACCCAAGGAAACATACTTTCAATTGATTTGCTGCTCATATCCAATCATCATAAAGTTAATTATACCTGTAGTAGCTTTCATCATTATTGGCATAAGCATCTCTCATCTGCTAAATCTCTGGAAATCCTTATTTAGTCTGTTTACATAAAACCCTAACTATTGCAAACCCCCAAAGAAAATCACCAAGTCATATTATATGCAAATTTTCCAAATTAAAAGACAGGGAAAGAATCCTGAGAGGAGTTCAAGAAAAGTTGAAAGTCACCTACAGAAAAGAAACAATAAGACTAAGCTAAAATTTCTTAGCAGAAAACCTTCAGGTAACAAGGCAATGGGCAGAGAGATACAAAACTATGAGGAAAAAATAAATTTAAAAAAACTGCCAACCAAGATTCATATATAGAGCAAGAATGTCTGACAAATATGATGGTAAAATTAGGATTTTTACAAATGAACAAAACTTAAAAGACTTTGGAATAACTAGACCAACCTTGTAAAAAAATATTGTTGCTGTTGTTGTTGTTAATTGCCTGTAGTCAGTTCTGACTCATTGTGATTGTGTATAGCATTTCTGATGAGTAGCAAGTTAACTGGACTGCCGACATTGCTGTTCAAACTGACCTTGTGATTCAGTGCAGTATCCTGTTGTGCAGTGCCATAAAACTTACTAAAAACAGTTATTTAGACTAAGAACTAATAACATACAACAACCTTAGACTAATACATATATCAGTACAATCAAGGACTCAATGTTCTTATGTTGTTGTAGTTAAAAGTCTGTTCTGACCCACAGCAACCCTAAAGCATTTTCAAGGAGCAGTTGGTGAGTGTAAACTGCCCACCTTGCAGTTCAAATTACTTTGTAGTCTGGCACATTAACTCACCTCACCACACCAGGAGTCCAATACAGATATAGAAGTATTCAAAGTAAAACAAAGTCATAGAAAACTAATACACCTTCATAAAACAACATATTTAATAAACATTAAAATATTTAATAAACATTAAAAGAAAATATTTAATAAACATTAAAACAGCAACAATAAAGAAAATGTGAAATCAGTACAGAAAATTATGTAGAATAAAGAATCCAGAATCACTGCAACAAAAAGCACAGCAAGATGACAGAAATCAATTCATAGTGTAGACAATTAAACTGAATGTAAATGAATTAAATGCCTTAGTCAAGATACAGACAGTAGTGAATGTATAAAAAAACAGAATCCTTCAATATGCTGATCTACAAGAACACAAAAGTAAACTGAAACTCAAAGGGTGGAAAATTATAAATAAATAAAACTCATGACAACCAAGGAATCCTGGTGTGTCACTGTGGGTCAATGTGCCAGAGTGCAAAGCCATTTGAACTGCAAGGTCAGCATTTCAAGCTCACCAGCTGCTCCTTGGAAACCTTATACGAGGTTGCTATGGGTCAGAACTGACTCAACAGAATGTAACAACAACAATGACAATCAAAAATGAGAATGAGTAACAATATAAATTTCTATTAAAATAGATTTTAAGGCCAAAAAGAAAACCAAAAAAAAAAAAAGCATGAGACACAAAGAATATTAATTATATCAAGAGTCCTGGTGTGGCCCTGTAGGTTAATATGCTGGACTGCAAAGTCAGCTTGAACCACAAAGTTGGCGGTTCATGCCCACCAACTGCTCCTTGGAAACCCTGTAGAGGGTCACTATGAGTCAGAACTGACTCAATGGCACTTAACAACAACAATAACCATGATTAAAGCGTCAACTGATTAGTGGGCATAACCACAATAACTATATATGTTCTTAAAGAAAGAAGTTCAAAAATGTAATTTTTCTCTAATACAATTATTGAAGAAAGAAACAGATATATCTATGTGGTGTGTAGGATAATCACTGAGCTGTTAACTGTAATTTTGGCTGTTCACACCCACTAATCACTCCTCAGAAATCCTATACAGGGACTCTGAGTCAGAACAGACTTTATGGCACTTAATTAATAACCTACTTGACAGTGCTTAACAACAGCAACAATAGTAATATTAGAATGTATGCACCACTTTTGATGAAGAAAGAAACTAGACAAAGACATAGAATAACTAAATGGAATAATCAACCTACTTGACCTCTTAAACTTAAACAGTACACTCAATCCAACAACAGCACAATACACATTCTTTTTCTGTGCACATGGAACATTCTCCAGAGTAGACTATATGTTAGGCCACAAAGCAAGTCTCAAAATTTTTTAAAATTATGTTGAAATGCTAAAATGTATCTTTTTTTCCAGATCTCAATGCTATAAAATTTGAAATCAACAATATCAAAATCAAAGAAATAAAATCAAGTATATAAAATTGAATAATACTCTGCTTAAAAGCTAACTGGAAACAGAATAAAAAGTGACATTAAAACTGTCCTTGAATCAAATAAGAATGAGAAAAACAACATACTGTGCAAAAAACAATGCTCAGAAGGCAATTTATAACAATAAACTCATGCATTCAGAAAGAAGAAAGACTCAAGATTAATACTTTAACTTAACATCTCCAAAAATTTGAAAACAGCAACAAAGTAAGCTCACTGTCACCTGAAGAAAAGAAATAATAAATACTAGAGCAGAAAGAAACAAAACAGAAAACAAAGAAACAATAGAAACAATCAATAAAACAAAAAGTTGGCTCTTTAGAAAGATGAATAAAATTGATAAAGTACTAGCAAATTTTACAAAGAAGATGCAAATAACACCCCAAAAAAATGAAACTGTTGGTGTCACAACAAAGCAAATGGAAATATAAAGGAAAATAACAGAAGCACTGAACTGGTAACTGTGAGATCAAACCCACCAAACCTTCCTTGGAATATATGGAGTCACTATGAGTTGAAACCCACATGATGACATTCAAAAACAACAATAATAACAATAAATATATGAAGAACTGTAGCCCTAAATATTTAAAAATCTAAATAAATGGAAAATTTTCAGAAACATATGACCTACCCAAATTTACATAGACTGAATTAGAAAACTTGAACATTTCTATAGCAAAGAAGAAATTGGTAAGATAATTTAGAAATTATCAGCAAAAATTGAATTGTCTGGGCCCAGATGCCTTTACTGGTGATTCCGAAAAACTTTCACAAAAGAGCTTACATCATTTCTACTCAAATGATTACAGGACATAGAAAATGATGAAAATTTCCTGAATTCATTCTGAGTGGCAGACATAACTGTGATACCAAAACCAGTTAAACACATTGCTAAAAAGAAAATTATACACCAATATCTCTCAGAAGCAAAGATGCAAAAATTCTCAGCAACATCTAATAGAATTCAACAATACATCAAAAAACAAAAACAAAAACAAAAAAAAAAAAAACTTCTTGACCTAACAGAGTTCCTACCAACATGCAAGGATGGCTCAATATTACAAAAGCAATCAATATAATCCAGAAAATAAATAGAGCAACAGGAAAGAGCCACATGATCTTATCAATTGATGCAGAAAAAGATTTAGACAAAATTCATCTGATTCCTGATAAAATCACCCAACAAAATAGGAATATAGCAGAAATTCTTTAATATAATTTAGAGCATAAAGACATAAAGAACAACCAACATTACTATCAATTATCATTGTGAACAGGAACCAGAAAAGGATGACCTTCATCACCACTTCTATTTTATATATTATTGTTGTTAAATGTCATCAAGTAGGTTCCAAGTTATGGAACATCTGAGGAGATGCTGTTGAGTTTGAACTGTTGACCAGTGCTGATGCTGCAGTGCTATACCAGGAATTCCCTATTTTATATAGGACTGGAAATCATACTCCAAGCCCTAAGACAAGAAATGGAAATAGAAGGTATTTCTCTATGTGGTGTGTAGGATACAAAAAAAGTAAAAGTATTTATTTTCAGATGGTATGATCCTATACATAGAAAGTCCCAAAGCCTCAGAAAGAAAATTATTGGAATTTATTGACATATTCAGCAAAGATCAACATGAAAAAATCAGTTGGATTCCTCAGCACTAATCTGACAACCACATGGTTTACTATGCAGGGAATGACAAATTAAAAAAGAATGGTGTTGCATTCATCATCAAAAAGAACATATCCAGAGCAGTCATGAGGTGCAATGCTGTAAGTGATAGAATAATATCCATGTGCCTACAGGGAAGCCTAGTTAATACCATTATTATTCAAATT
>NW_006408900.1:1950123-1954203 GCF_000296735.1 Chrysochloris asiatica
AACAATAACAATATAGTACTTTGAAAGGAGCTCTGGAAGCGTAATGATTACAAATCGGACTTCTAACCTCAAAATCAGCAGTTTGAAACTACCAGCTGTGCCTGGGGAGAAAGATGAGATTTCTGCTCCAGTTAGGATTTACGGCCTCAGAAACCCTGTACAGGGTTGCTATGAGTCGGAATCAACACCATGGCACATAACCAACACCACCATCAACATGGTACTCTTATCATTCTTCTCTAACATCAAAACTCAAATGCATCAATTGTTTAATGATTGTTCTTATTCATTGTTCCACTTTCATATGCATATGAGGCTATTTCTCATTTGGTTTTTCACAAAATTTTTGAAGCCCACGTGTATATACATGTTTTTATTAGGGAATTGTTTTTAATGTCTGTAATCTTTTAAATAAATTTGTGTTTATTTTTTAAACAATACAATTGTTACTAAGTGCTGTTGAGTTGGTTCTGACTTATAGTGACTATGTATACAACTGAATGAAACACTGCCTAGACTTGTATCAACTCAATTTATAGTATTGTTGTTAAGTAGTGTTGAACCAGTTCCTATAGTGACCTGTATAGGGTTTCTAAAGAGCAGTTGGTCAGCTTAATCTACCAAGTTCAAACTGACTTTGCAATCCAGTGAATTGATCCACAGTACCACACCAGAATTCTAACTTTTAGTACGGTGTTAGTAGTGGTGTGCCGTGGAGCTGGTTCCACTGACAGCAACCTTGCGCATGGTTTCTGAGGCTGTAAATTTTTACGCAAACAGAAATCCTCATCTTTATCCCTCAGAACGACTAGTAGTTTCGACCTGCTGACCTTGAGGTTACCAGTCAGGTTCGTAACCACTACGCTACCAGAGCTCCTTAACTTATAATGTTATTGTAATCATAATATGGGGTTTCTGGTGTGTTTTAACCACTGACCTTACGATAAGCAGTCCAGTACATATTCTTGTTGTTGTTGTTGTTGTTAAGTGAATGGAGTCAATTCAGACTTATAATTATCCTAAAGGAAGAAGTCCAAACTACATTGAAGAATTGGCAAAAAACAAGGCACTAGGAATTGATGGAATAAAAATGGAAATCTTTCAAGAAAGACTGGAGGCACTCAATCATCTATGACAAGAAATTTGAAAGACAATTATCTTGCTAACTGATTGGAAGAGATCCATGTTTGTATGCATTCTAAAGGGGAGCAAACAGAATGCAGAAATCATTGGACAACATCTTTGATATCCCATGAAGTAGTTTTACTAAAGGTAATACAGAAATGGCTGCAACCATACACTGACAGAGAACTTCCAGAGGTTCAAGCTGTATTCAGAAAAGGACATGGAACTAGGGGATATCATTGCTGACATCAGATGAATCTTGGCTAAAAGCAGAGAATATGTTTACAAAAAGATGTTTATCTGTGCTTTGTTGACTATGCAAAGGCTTTCCATTGTGTGGATCATGACAAGCTATGGACAACATCACAAAGTATGGGTATTCCAGAACACTTAATTGTGCTCATGATGAATATGTACATGGATCAAGAGGCAGTTGTTCAAACAGAATATGGGGGCTCTGAATGGTTTAAAATTAATAAATGTTTGCAAAAAGGTTGTATTCTTCCACCATACTTTTTCAACCTCTATGCTGAGCAAATAATCCAAGAACCTGGGTTATATGAAGAAAAATGTGTATCAGGATTAGAGGAAGACTGATTAACAAACTTCAATGCAGATGATACAATCTTCCTTGCTGAAAGTGAAGTGGACTTAAAATACTTACTGATAAAATTCAAAGAGTACAGACTTCAGTATGAATTACATCTCATTGCAAAGAAAACAAAACTCCTCACCACTGGACCAATAAACAACATTCCTATCAATGGAGAAAAGATTGAAGTTGTCAAGAACCTTATTCGTCTCAGATCAACCATCAACACTCATGGAAGCAGCAGTCAAGAAATCAAATTACACATTGCATTAGGCAAATCTGCTGCACAAGTGGAAGCATCTATGGGCTCAAGCATGGCAATAATTGTGAGGTTGGTCCAGGACTAGGCAGTATTTTCTATTTATTTATTTATTTATTTTCTGTTGTGCATAGGGTTGCTATGAGTTGGTACCTATTCAATGGCACCTAAAACAACAAAAACATGGAGTTTATGAAGAGCAAGTGGTGGGTCAGAACCACTGAGCTCTTGGATAGCAGTCCAATGTTTATCCTACAGTGTTACACTAGTACTTCATCACCTTTTTATTATAAAATAATAATTGCCATTGTTGTTTTTAGGTGCTGTTGAGTTGCTTCCAATGGAAAGCGACCCTATGCATAGTATATGGAAACGATGCCTAGCCCTGCACCATCCTCACGATTGTTAACTTTGAAAAATTGCTGCCACAGAGTCATTCCGACTTGCTTGGACTACTCTTTATGGCTGACCCTGTACTTCACCAAGCATAATACCCTTCTCCTGGGACTGGTCCCTCCTGATAATACATTCAATGTGTGACAGAGTAAGTCTAGTCATCCTGGCTTTCTAAAGAGCATTCTCACTGTACTTCTTCCAACACATATTTGTTTTTTATACTGGTAGTCCATGGTATTTTCAGTATTCTTTACCAACACCATAACTCAAATTCATCAGTTCTTCTAGGGTCTTCCTTATTCATTGTCCAATTTTCACATACATATGAGGCTATTGAAAATACCATGGCTTGGGTCAGGTGCATCTTATTCTGAAAACTGATATATTTGCTTTTGAGCACTTTAAAGAGTTCTTTTGCAGCATATTTGCCTAATGCAATATGTTGCTGGATTCTTGGCTGCTGCTTCAACGAATGTTGATTAGGGATTCAAGCAAAATGGAGTCTTTGACAATTTCAATATGTTCCCAATTTTTCATGATGTTAGCTATTGGTCCAGTTTTGAGATATTTTTTGTTTTGTTTTGTTTTCTTTACAATGATAAACAATCCATTCTGAAGGCTGTGATCTTTGATCTTCATCAATAAGTATTTAAGTCATTTTCACTTTCAGCAAGAAAGATTTCATTATCCAAATATGGATAATTGCATAAAAGTAATTAAAAAAATCAAGTCTGAATTTATTTCTTTTATTTTCTGAACACAAATACATTTATTTTTAGATCTTTTAAGGCAAAGAGAAATTTGTCTTTAAAATCATAGATTCACAAACTCCAATGATTGGAAATATCCAATCATCAAAAGGGTTTATCTTTTGAATTGGCTCTTCTAAAGCTTTTCATATTTATTCAATGGACTTTTCAGATATCTGCTTATTAGAATATCTTAAGAATAGTGGAGCTTTAGGATCACTACAAGACTGCAAACAACATGGTCAGAAGTTCAAACTCACTAGGTGCTCCTCAGAAACCCTATACAGGGTCATTATGAGTTGGAACCAATGTGATGGCACTTAGCAACAACAACAAGAATAGTGGCTAATTAATATAGTAATATTTATAGTCTTGGCAAGCATCCTACTTCAGTAAATTGACTTGTCAATAAATGAAGGCTTATTATGGTTCAAGAGACTTATTTTTCTCTAAGAAATTATTAAGATAATCTGGTAGTGCAACATGTTAAACATTGGGCTGCTAAGAAAAGATCAGTGATTGTAACCCACCTATCAATCCACAGAAGAATAATGAGACTTTCTGCTTCCATAAGCATTTATAGTCTCAGAAACACTATGGTAGTAGTGGTAGCATGGCTTGGAGCCAGGTTTTTAACTCATAGAGACCCTGCATAGGGTTTCTGAGACTGCAAATCTATACAGAAGCACAGGACCTTATCTTTCTACTGTGCTACAATTCAGACTTTTGAACTGCTGTCCTTGAGGTTAGCAGCCCAATTTGTAACCACTATGCTATGAAATCACCACTCATCTGTCAGGTTGTCATACTGTTGTGGCTTGTGAGCTGTTGTGACTCTAAAAGTTATGCCACCAATATTTTAAATAGCACCAGGGTCACCGATGGTGGACAGATTTCAGATGAACTTCCAGATGAAGACAGACTAGAAAGAAAGAGTGATAAACTACTTCCAAATATTT
>NW_006408900.1:1966363-1968904 GCF_000296735.1 Chrysochloris asiatica
TCTCTCCTACTTTGGACATATTGTCCGGAGGAAACAATCGTTGGAGAAGGATGTCATGCTGGGTAAGGTGGAGGGTCAGAGAAAAAGAGGAAGACCCCTAGCAAGATTGATGGACTCAAGTGTGACGGCGGTAGTGAGGTTGGCCCAAGATCAGACATTGTTTTGTTCTGCTGTGCATGGGGTCGCTATGAGTCGGTTCTGACTCAATGTCACCTGACAACAACAACAGTAATACATTGAAAAGAATTGCATACATTCAAAATTGTAGAATATTAAAACCTGATTTTGAGTTGTTAGTTTACAAATTTGAACATAAAACATCACTTCTGCTTAGAATTCTACCATCATAATTTAGAAATAATAATAAACCAACCTTCCAAGAAAGTAATGATAAACAAAATATACAATTAAATTTCTGTTTTTAATGTTGGGTCTCTGCTCAAACAGGAATCCTCAGTCTAGTTTTAGTAACTCAGTTTTAAATAAGGTTCAGAATGTATATCTCAATATCTATCATTGAAATATAAGCAGTTTAAACATTCTTTCTTAAATCCCTTTTCTTTATGATGTCACTCAAAGCATCAAATGAGTTTTCGGGGCGGTGGGGGGGAATCATTTACAAAGATAGGTATTTTTTGTCACCATATATTAGTAGAGCTGAACAAATTGACATACTCAGTTCCAGATGTGTAAGAAGATAAAGAAATTAGGGGTAGCACAACTAGAGAGTCCTCTCCTTTAACTCATCCAGATAAATTTTCTTGTTAAAATGATCTTGTTACTCTATTCAACTGGACCTGGAATTCACTAGATATTAAACTCCTTAAGGGCAGCTACCATACCTCATTACAATTTACAAATTGCCACTATTACAATTCCTGTGAGATAGAAAGCAATTACTGAAGGGTTTTTTTTTGTTTTGTTTTTTAATTTTTCTGTTTGAAAATTTAAATGACTGAATTTTGGAAAAAGTGTAAAGTAGATTGCAGGTAATCTGAAGTCACTAGACATCATAAAATATGGAGAACTGGGAATGGAGTGCAGAACCACTTGGCATTTTCCAAGTATTCCTTTTATTTATTTAAGGGAGCCCTCCCACTTTTCTCCAGCTCTGACTCCCTTTCATAACTTATCTGCTATATCCTGAATTTTCTGACTCCTGATACTCATTGTCTTCTGTGATAAATCCTCTGGGTACTGCCACATTCACTCACAAAACTTCTATTAATGAGATAGAGGTCCAAGAGATGCTAATATTTTAAAAAGTGAAAAATAACATCTTTACCAATTTCAGTGGTACATTCTTTTCCAGTGTGTCATATTCAGGTCTTGTTGGCTCCAATGCATAAAGTGATTTTTTATTGTAATAATCTTTCACTTTTACTCATAAATGTATCCCTGGTGGCATGATAAATTAAATATTGGGATGTTAACTGAAAGGCTGTCATTCAAATCTACTATTCACCCAGAAAGCAAAATATGAAGCTATCAGCAAAGATTATTAGCCTTAGAAATTCCATGGAACACCTCTACTCTCTCCCGTAGGGTCACCCGGAGTAGGAAGCAACTACACAGTAGTGAGTTTAGTCATAATATTATGCTTAATCACTTCTCTCCTGCTTTGCCACAGAACCTGAGGAATCAATTAAGATTAAAAAAAAAAAAGTGACAAATTTATTAAACTGGAAAAATATTGTTCTTGTGTGACTCCTACTACTTTATTTCAAATATACACATTGATATTTTTCTTTTTTATATGTACCTGTTGTTGATTGCCATCAAGTCAGTTCCGACTCATAGCTTCCAAGTATAGGGTTTCCAAAGAGTGGCTGGTAGGTTTGAACTGACAACATTGTGACTAGCAGGCAGTGCTTATATACCTAACAGGAGGTTATTGAAGCCCTCACAGTGATAGGTTTTTCAGGGTCTTATCTGAAATTTCAGTAATGGGAAAACTTGTTCTAAAGTTTTTTTTTACCTTTTATTTACCTTGTCATAGCTTTTATTTACCTTATCACAGAAATAAAATTATCAGTAACCAGGCATCTTACATATTTTCTAGTAGTTGCAATATATCAAGTAATTTTGAAGATCTCCCTGTAAAAATATTTTAATAGCAGAGTTATTTCACAAGATTAATTCATTATTTTTTAGTGTAACTGATTAGGACTATTAATATAATCTCAGTAATAAAGAATATATATATATTTGTTGTTGTTGTTGTTGTTATGTGCCATGGAGTTGGTTTGACTTATAGCGACCCTGTACAGGGTTTCCGAGGCTGTAAGTCTTTAAGGGAGCAGAACACCTCATCTTTCTCCCGCGGAGCAGCTGGTAGTTTCGAACTGCTGACCTCAAGGTTCACAGCCCGATTCATAACCACTACGCTACCAGAGCTATATATATATAGCTGATATATATATATCAGCTTGAGGACTAAGATGCGCCTGACCCAGGCCATGGTGTTTTCAATAGCCTCATATGGATGCGAAAGCTGGACAGTGAATAAGGAAGATCGTAGAAGAATTGATGCCTTTGAGT
>NW_006408900.1:1969490-1975000 GCF_000296735.1 Chrysochloris asiatica
AGAATGTAGAATATTTTTTAAATAAAAAGAAAATTCTATAGGTTAGTATAATGAGTCAGTATGTTCACTAAAAATATAAATTTAGCTCAACTTAACGGCAAAATAAGCACATCCTGGTGCTGTAGTGGTCTATCAGTTGGGCTACTAACAACAAATAAGTATTTCAAACTCAGAAGCCACTCTAGAGGAAAAAAAAAGATTAGGTTCTGTATGCCTATCTCAGATATCCTAGCAAATAGTTCTACTCTGTTCAATATGTCAAAATCAAATTGATAGCAGTGGGTCTGTCTATTTTTTGAATAAGAAACAAGGAGCCTTGATGTCAGTCTTCATTAACATTGGGATACTAACCTCAAGGTCAGCAGTTCAAACCCACTAACCACGCCAAGGGAGAAAGATGAGGCTGTCTTCTTCAGTAAAGATTCACAGTCTCAGAACCCCTAAGTAGCAGTTCTATGCTGGCATACAGGGTCACTATGATTAGGAATTGAATTGAGAGGTAAAATAGAAAACTATTTTCTAGTCTTGCATGGCCACATGGATATTCCTATAATTTTCAATATGATTATCTCATAGCTTCCAGTATTGTAAGCCACCACAGTATGACAAACTGACAGACCAGGACTATAAATAATCTTAACTATAATATTTTATATTTTATCAATTTTTTCCATAAAACCTTCAAAAAATACTACTTGCCTTTTCCCAGTATCCTAATGTACAAATTATAAAACATTAAAAATTATCTCTTGTATTTATGGCAGAGATTCTAAATGCCCTCAACATGCATTGTGGTATAGACACTGAGCTGCTAACCACAATGTTGAGCGTTCAAACCCACCAGCTACTTCTCAGAAATCCTATATAGGGTTCCTTTGAATCAGAACTGACTTAACAGCACTTAAGTACAAAAACAACAATTTTGTTTGAGTCCAAACTGGTTAAGTAGTTGGATAAACATGTAAAATATGCATCATTTACCACTTTTACTCAAATGACTCAATTCTGATAAATGCCATGTTACAAAAAAGAGGTGTGCAATTTTCAGGTTATACACTCAAAAAGAATAGAGAAGCCAGTTGTTGAGTTTAAGAAAGTAAACAAGGAGATGCCTTATCTGTATTAGACTGCTCACAATTTGTTGTATGGGAAAGAACTATGTAACTTTGTTACATGACAGAGAATATTATTTAAATAAATTTTTCTCTCTGGCCATTTTCACTATTAGAAAATAAAATTTTTCTTTATGAAATTTTCCTAGAATGTGTATCAGTTTTACAATAGTAAAGCAAATACTTTATTGTGCTCTTAGAAAACACCGTAAGTAAAATTTTTTTTTGTTTTAGTCCTTTTGGGTCAGTTCTGATTCATAATGACCTGTATAGAGTCTCCAAGAAACATTTGCTGGGTTTGAACTACTAACCATGGGGTTATCAGTCCAGAGTTTATCCTACAAAACCATACCAGAACCAAGTAAATATAGATCTGACCATAGATATTGGACATTGAAATGTCACCAACTGTAGGAATAGATTATACACAGGTAGGCATATAGGCAAACAGCTGGCTGAGCTAATAGAGAATGTAAAAAATTCTGCTACTCACAAAGTGTTATCTAATAATTAAAGTAACCAGGAATAAGAAGCAATTTCCTCTGTGACAAGTCAGCTAGGGTTTTTCCATCATAGTTACATAAACTACTTCATCTAAAAAATAAGAGAATGATTTGTCTTAAACTTGATTTTAAATATAATTTTCCAGTCATTTTAATACATCAATTACTTTTGAGAATTTTCTTGCACAATCATTTTTAATAACAAATATTTCTCATCAGATATAATTCTTTAATTTTTAGTATGGTTAGCCTGGTAGCGTAGTGGTTACGAATCAGGCTGCGAACCTTAAGGTCAGCGGTTCGAAACTACCAGCTGCTCCAAGGGAGAAAGATGAGGCTTTCTACTCCCGTAAAGGTTTACACCCTCAGAAACCCTTTACAGGGTGGCTATGGGTCGGAACCGGCTCGACGGCACTTAACAGCAACAACAACAGAACTGTTAAGAGAACCTCAGTAACAAAGAAAATACAGGAAGGACTTGCTTTTTCATACAGTGGGACTATGAGTCTCTGTACTTCATATGAAAGCCCTGGCATTTCTGCAGGCCCCCAGAAAATGTAATTTATAATTCACAAAACAACATGTAATCACTGAAAATTAAATTCTAATCAAACTTCCATGCTGTATATCTATCAAATTCCAAGCATTCAATATAATTTTGTTAACCATTCAATATAAATCCTTTAAGATTTTTAGTAATTAAGGAAGTACTGTGTTTGTACTTAAAGGGAAAATGAACAGCTTAAAGATACAAGATAAGATATAGCAGAAAAACAGCTATAAGATCCTAGAATAACCATCATTCAGCCCACCTATAATGGACAGAGTTGTGCAAGATAAACACAAATATTCCTTGGTTAGGAAAGTCCAGCTACAGGCAATTCCAACTTGCTCGTTAAAGTTATGTAAATTTGCCCTCACTTTGAAATGATTTAACTAACCCCAACTCACAACAAATTTTTCATCACAATCACCTTCACTTGATACAAGTACATCTTTTAACTCAGTCTTTTATAGCATTAAAATCTAAAACCCAATGGTTGTAGTAGATTACAACTTACTGTGACCGTATAGGACAGAGTAGCCCTGCTCCAAAAAGATATATATCCTTATGCAGGCAGACCGCCTCATCTTTCTCCTGTCAAGTGGCTGGTGAATTCAATCCTCAGACTTTTTGGTTAGCAGTTTAACACCTAGCAGTCTGTACCACTGGGTCACCTTTCCTGAATTAATGTAAGGGAAATAACAATAGTTTGCACCTATTCCAACTTAATTATACATTCTTAGAGATACAGTTAGGAATAGATCTTGTACATAACCCAGGACTGGCTGAAGTGGTAGGACACAGTAGTATTTGAGATTGTCTAGGAGAAGTTCTGATGTGGTGCTATAGGATAAGTACTGGGCTTTAAAACAGGTTTGAACTGCAAGGTCTGTGGTTCATACTTACCAGCCATTTCTCAAAAAACCTTATACAGGATCGCTATGAGTCAGAACTGACTTGACAGCACTTAAAAACAGTAACAACAGAAGAACTTCAGGTAGGAAATGGTAAGAAAAAAGCTGGACTTTTTTTCCAAATTAAGGCAAGAACAGATTTTGCAAACAATATTGGATATAAATCATGTTGATCAAGCAAACAACTCTTAGGATGTCCCTAAATAGAAACAAGTCTCTTACCACCTTAATTAAATAATCAGAGGATCAAAATTAAAATCTCACTGCCATCCAGTTGAATCCATCTCATAATGAACTGCTGAAACTGTATGGTGCAGAAAACCTCATATTTCTTTTGCAGATTGGCTGGTGGAATTAAATTGCCAAACCTTCAGTTAAGTAGCCTAGTACCTTTCCTACAGTACCATCAGAGTTCCTAATTAGAGGACAGATGTACTCAAATATACACATTTTTTTTTTTTTTTAAATCTCATAGACATTGTCCTTACACTTAAAAATTCACGCAAAAACATTTGCAATTTGTCCTTAAAATTCACTTTTGCACAGGAATTAAATAACATACATTTAACCTGCCACATCTGTGATGTGTTGTTGTTGTTGGTGGTGGTGTTGTTATGTTCCATGGAGTCAGTTTGGCCCAGAGCAACTCTGTGTAGGATTTCTGAGGCTGTAAATCTTTATGGGAGCAGGAAACCTAATAGTTATACCATGGAGCTGCTGGTAGATTCAAATTGCTGACCTTGCATTTAGCAGCTCAACTCATAATCCATTATGCTACCAGAGCTTCTTATACATGTGACATAGCCACAGGTGATTCAAACTTAGTGTAATTATGTTCTCATACAACCTGTCTAAGAGGTATATTTATCTCCTAAATACAAAACATTTATTGATTGAACCAACACACAAAACAGATAAAGATTGGAGACAAAATTAAACTTGAAGAAGCTGGGCTTGATGGTGGCTAGGGTGGAGGTGCAGTGAGGTTCCCCATCAGCAATACCACATAATATCACACAAAGCAGATTCAGGGCAGAGCTCCAAAATGCAGAACCACATAGATAAGAATATTTATAAGGTTTGAAGGCTTATAGCTAGTGAAACTTGTAGCAAAAGTAAAAAAATTGCATACTTTTGAATCTGCTGGGCTCCTCAGCCCAGAGCAGACAACTTGGGCATAATCAAATGGCAAGACTAAGCAGGGGTGCAGACACACAATGGAAAAATACTGCAGGAACCTTGGAGCAAAGGTGGACAATACACTTTGTCGGTCTTGCTTTGCACTGATTTTTTTTTTTTTTTTGGTATCCATTAATTGGCCCGCCACTGGCCACTGGTTGTGCACCTCCATTTTAGTTTCTAGAGGGGTGTCTGAGCAAGTGGACACCCCCCCCAACTGCACCAATGGTGGGTCCATCTGCCATACATGCCCAGATACACTCTATAAAACAACAAAATTCAGGCAAGAACCAATGCCAACTGTCCTATACCAGGGAGGCAGACAACACCTATGAAAGTTACTCTTGTTAAGAAATAAGAAGAGTGAAAAGGGAAGCCAACATCCTGATCACATCTACCTGGAAACATTCAGAAAGCATAAAAAATAGCAAAGCACATACTAAATTAAATATTGAGGACAGAGATAAACACTAAACATGTACAAAAAGCAAAAGCAGATGACCATATCAACAGATGTCCAGAAACAAGATAAAATGTCTGAGACACATGACCTAGAGGTAGACCTAGACTACATTCTGGAAAGAGGGTAAGCCTTGGAAATGTCTAAGAGGAATTCAGAAAAATGATTATAAAATGTTTCAAAACACTTTACAATGGAGTTGACAAAAATAAGGATGAAGTCAGGAAAGCGCTACAAGAACAATCAACTAAGATAGACACAGCATTGGAAACAATTCAAAACCTACAGAAAGAGGTACAAATGATCAATAACAGAATATCAGAAATAGACAATACTCTGAAAGGGCAGAAGAGTAGAATAGAAGAGATGGAAGGCAGAACCAATAAGCTGGAAGACAAATCTCTCAATATCACAAAGACAGAACAGCAAACAAACAAACAAAAAGGATAAAAATATCTGAAGAAGGTCTAAGATACTTGTTGGACAACATGAAGAGAAATAACAAGAATTATTGGCAACTGCCCAAAGTAATTTACACATATAAAGCAACCCCAATCCAGATTCCAACAACATTCTTCAAAGAGATGGAAAAAACAATTGCAAAGTTTATATGGAAAGGAAAGAGACCCAGAATAAGCAAAGCACTGCTTAATAAGAAGAATAAGGTTGGAGACCTCTCACTCCCACACTTCAAATAATCAACGTTATTCACCATATAAATAAGAAAAAAGAAAAGAACCACATGATCATATCGATTGATGCAGAAAAGGCATTTGACAAAATCCAACATCCATTCCT
>NW_006408900.1:1976011-1976949 GCF_000296735.1 Chrysochloris asiatica
ACATAAATGTGAATCCCATAACTATGAAGGCCATCAATGAAAAAAATAGGGACAAATGTGAGGCCACTAATTCAGAGATACACAGACTACCAAACATTTTGAAAACTACACAAACAAAAGTAGACAAAATAAATGATTAGGACATAGTAAAAATTAAAAACTTACATGCATCAAAAGACTTCACCAAAAGAGTAAAAAGGGAACCCACAGAATGTGAAAAAATCTTTTTCCATGACACATTAGACAAGTGACTCATTTCTAAAATATATATGAAACTACAAACCCTTTAGAAGAAAAATAAAAAGAACCCAGATAGAAAAAATGGGTACAGATATTTCACCAAGGAGGAGATCCAAGCAGTCAACAAATATATGAAGAAATGTTCACAACCACTAGCCATTAGAGAGATACAAATCAAACAACAAGGAGATATCATTTCACACCAGCAATAGTAGCAAAGATCAGAAAAGTAGAGGACAATCAATGCTTGCGAGGATGTGGAGAGACCAGGACTCTCCTGCACTGCTGGTGGGACTGCAAAATGGTCCAACCTCCCTGGAAAGCAATATGGCACTTCCTCAGAAGATTGGAAATAGAAATACCTTATAATCCAGCAATTCCTCTAGTTGGTATTTACCCACAAGAAATACAAATCATAACATGAATAGATATATGCACACAAATATTCATGTTGTTGTTGTTGTCAGGTGCTACTTGAGTCCATCAATGATGCCACCTGCCCAATCCATCTCGTTAGAGGTCTTCCTCTTTTTCTCTGACCCTCCACCTTACCCAGCATGACATCCTTCTCCAACAATTGTTTCCTCCGGAAACAATGTTCATAGTGGCACTATTTACAATAGCAAAAAGATGGAGACAACCAAAGTGCCCATCAAATGAAGAATGGATTAAAAAACTGTGGTATATATACACAATGG
>NW_006408900.1:1977934-1986478 GCF_000296735.1 Chrysochloris asiatica
CATACAGGTTGAATAAGTATGGTGAAAGAATACAATCTTGTTGCACACCTTTCTTAATTTTAAAACATTCAGTGTTCCCATGTTCTGTTCAAACAACTACTTCTTGGTCCAGGTTGAGATTCTTCATGAATTGTGCTCAGGAATACTCATACATCACAATGGTGTCCATAGCTTGTCATGATCCACACAGTCAAAAGCCTTTTTGTAGTCAATAAAGCACAGGTAAACATATTTCTGATATTCTCTGCTTTCAGTCGAGATCCATAGGACATCAGCCATGAGATCCCTTATTCCATGGTCTCTTCCGAATCTGGCTTAAACTTCTGGAAGTTCTATGTCAATGTATGATTGTAGCCATTTCTATATTACTTTTAGCAAAACTTTACTCACATGGGATATCAAAGACATTGTCTGATGATTTCTGCTTTCCGTTGGATGACTTCTCTTTGGGATGGGCACAAATATGGATCGCTTCCAATCAGTCAGCCAGATAGTTGTCTTCCAAATTTCTTGGCAGAGATGAGTGAGTGCCTCCAAAAGGAGAAATACTGCATAGGACATCTACGGTAAAAGACTAAGAATAAGAACCTATACTAAAGGGGGAAATATTCTTTGCTGGTTACCAGTAACTGGGCGTTGCGTTGAGGGAAGGTATAGTAAGGTGAAGCCCAGGGCAGGAAATTGACACTGGATAATTTGTGTGTTAGGGAGGGAGCAATGCACAAGAAGGGTGAGAGGAATGGAAATACAAAGCAGACAGGAAAACAATTAGGTCAGTTTGCATGGGCTAAGTGTGTCAGAGTTAAATGATGATGTATGCACAACCTTGGAACAACAGGTTTCTGGAATCCTGGAATTGAGACATGATTGGAATGGGGAAAGCAAGGGACATAATGTTAAGAAGCTTGGCTGTGTTTTGAATCATGATTTCCCTGGCATACCATTATACAATAGATACTTGAGGAGGAGAGAAAATAATAGCCAGAAATAGAAAGCTTATAAGTCTGCCTTCCTATAACTGATTGGAATACATCAAATTGGGTTACAATGTGCCTAGTAGAGGAGACTTCCTGTGGAGCCTCTGCATTACATAAGACCAGAGGTAGAATCCTAATCCCCATCCAGAATTTTCTGAGGTGGGAAATTTCCACTTGAAAGGACAAGCAGAGCAGCCTGGAGTGGCTACACAAACAGAAGATACTTCTTGAAAGAAAGACCTACAGGAAAAATGCAACACAATATAGGCCATCCGACTGATTACTACAAGAACAAGTAATTTCCTTGCTTAGGAATCATCAAGGCAAATGATCAGGTCCCCGCAGGGCAAACTCCCTTCCAAGACTAAGACTCAATGGGAATACACACTCTGGTTGGTGACCACATTCATCATCAATAAGGGGAAGTGAGCAAATCAACAATGAAGCTTCGAGGTAAGCCCTACAATGTTCAGCAGACTCTTGTGAATCCGGATGGAATCCTGGATAGCCAGCAGTGTGGCAAGACCTGGGGACTCTTGGGCCCAGAGTCAGTAACATAGCCACAGAGAACTAGAATGGAGAGTGAAGTGTCCAGCTGATAAGAAGAGAAGGCATGTGCATAAGAACACCCACACTTACAGATAATACCCACTTGATCTGGCTTCAATGACTGGATGATCAGAGCTCAACTAGAAGAAGAAAGAAGAGAAAAAAAGAGCAATCTGATACAATTTGATGAACTTGACCTACACCTATGGATGCAGTAGCTTAAAAAAGGGAACAAATCTTTACAGTGAGGATCATTCCCACCCTCTCCATACATAGAGTAGACAGGGATGGGTAACTTGGACATTGGCTACCCAAAGTGTGTGTGGGGGGGAGTTGGGGGGTGTTACAAAGGCAAGAAGTGACTGGCTTACAAGCTTTCAAGAGGGAGCCTAGATCCAGAGTGCTTGTAGGAAGGTAAAATCTACACTGAGTAGTATCCAAACTGTCTGGGTGGGACTGATGAAAGGAGATGTGGATAGATCTCTTGAGATGCAATAGTGAACAATTGTTTTCAGGACAAAATGAGGGGAGTGATTGATTTTGCAGTCTAGGAGCTTGTGTCCCTGGAACCACCAAGAGAGAAGAGTGAAGAGTGCGACCCTACCCAGAGAAGCAGTGATGCCAGAGATGGAGGCAGTGATGATGACATGAAGAGATGGAGTGTCTGGGGACTTTAGTCCCAGAGGGGTAGAGGGGCTGTGTGCTGATGACCAGGAAGCAGGCTGGCAGGGTATACCCTTTGGTTTGTTGATGATGCATGGAGGGGATTTAACCATGGCAATGAAATTATAGATGATAGAATGAATGTGAAGCTAATGTTCTCCCATGTAAATTATCACATAATTCACAATAAAACATTAAAATAATAATAATAACCCTGAAAATTGAAATCCAGAAGATTGATATTAAGAATTAAGAAATGGATAATAGTTAGAGGTTAAGCATTAGATTTAAATAATTGGAAGCCCAAATTACTTTTAGTCCCTTATTTAATTGTTTAATACTTTAATAGTTTAACACTTCTGAATAAAGGAAAACTATAGAAAATATTAGCAATTCAGACTGCTTCTTATAAGATTTAATTTGAAAATGTCCACATTCATATATTTTTATTTTCTCTAAGTTACTTCACACTGGAGAATGATGAGGCCTTCTGCTTCTGTAAGATTTACAGTCTTGAAAAACCTATGCAGTATTACTGTGATTCAGAATCAACTCCAAGGAACACAACCACCACCACAGTTGCTCCTGTAGCCGTAATAGCAGAGTGGGATAGTTGCAACAAAAGTTTATGGTTTAAAACATTGAAGACATTTACTTTCTGGCACTTTGTTGACCTCTGGTTTAGTACACTGGTTTTAGGCACTTTGACTGTTTGAGTATCAATTTCTTCACCTATAGCAAGGGTATTGGACTATATGAATTCTAAGAGTCCATACCAATATTTTTTGTTGTTGTTATTAGTTGCACTAATTAAAGTATGCCTGACTTTATGAATCCAAACAACATTAACATTTCAGTCAATATTAGAAATGTATTTTTCTTCTTTTCTTTTTTAGTTTGAATATATTAAATTTAGTAGCCTCAGCAGAGCAAATACTAACTACATACAGAATTAATTATCAATATTTTTATCTCTAATTTGTTTCTTATTTTTTATAGAAAGATGAAGAGAACCTCAGTTGATGACAATAAGCCAAGTTTTGATACACATTAGAAGACATACAAGCAAAAGTTAAAACTAGATTTGCATCTCAAATGTCTTTACCAAAGACAAACTTAAATCAAGATAACACTGTATATCAATATCTATTTATTTTTTTTTTACTCTCTATCAAATTGTCTTTGCTGATTATATGATAAGCATTTTAGTTTAAAAATAGAAATTATTTTGGCAAATTTACTTCTAATAGCTGAAGGTATGCACATGTTCATTGATAAATGAATCAAGTTGATCGATTTAAAAATTGGGAAAAAAAATTTAAAAAAAAGTTCCCCCAAAAAAGTTTGTAAAATAAAAAAAAGGAAGCAATTGAAATTTAGGCAAGGAAATAGTAGTACAACAAACTATTGAGTGTCAACTATTTTTACTTTTTTTTGTACATTATGGTGTCTTGAATTTATTTGATATAGCTCTTCTATCCAAAGTTACCTTAATTTCCACCAATTGATTGGGTGTGATCATGTAAATAAGGCTGGGACTGGTTAGTTTTACCTTTCAGATAGGTTTAAAAGGAGCCATCTCAGAAGAGGTAGAAGATGCCAACACCATCATGAAAGAAGCGCATGAATGAAGCTAGAAAATGGTGACTGCAAGACTGATGGCAGATGCAGTGATATAGATAAAGCAGCTTTGGACCATGAACCCATGGCATGAGCAAAACTAAGTATCTATGGGCAGGAGAATTCCTTGAATAATGTGCTCTTTAGGCATTCACAGACTGGCTAAAAGAGTTTTGTGCAGTTGCTTGAGTAGGGCAGAAGTCAAGGGACCACATAACTGAGAGACTGAGACAAGAGTAAAGAATGACTCTAGTATGACAGACAACAGACATTCCTGACTGAGGAGCTGCTGCATCCTGAGTGGATTTTGTCCTAAATTTTATCATGTTCACTTCCCTAATCCATCCCATAATCATGAGTATTTTTATGAGCTCTGCATGTTCATTGCAATGGATTATCGAACCCAGATGTGAAGTAGAGAGTGCTGTGGAGGAAGGGTTGGTGTCACAATAGGATAAAGAAGGTGATAGGGTAGAAGCATGTCTGACACCATCTTCCTAATATTCAGACTTGGGATGATTTTAAATTTGATTCTCTTCTCCCATTGTGAAACCAGAGTAGTCAGATATAGTTTCACATGGTTTTAGCACATACATATGTTTTAACTGCCAAAGGCAATGAAATTATGCATTAAATAATAAAGTAGTGGAACATACTGAAATAATTTCCTTAATCTATGTATGTTGTTGTTGTTGTTATGTGCCGTGGAGTCGGTTCCGACTCATAGCGATCCTGTACAGGGTTTCCGAGGCTGTAAATCTTTACGGGAGCAGAAAGCCTCATCTTTCTCCCGCGGAACAGCTGGTAGTTTCGAACTGCTGACCTTGCGGTTCGCAGCCCGATTCGTAACCACTACGCTACCAGAGCTCCTTATACTGCTGTATAAAACTGTATGAACTCTGTATAAAACTGTAAAACAAAAGTTGCACTGAATTCAAATGCTGAACTTTCACTTTAAGTTTTAAAGAAGAGCTTTCTGACTTTCTTGAAGTGCTATTTGTTGTTGTTGTTAAGTGCTGTCAATTCGGTTCCAATCCATAGCGACCCTGTATAGGGTTTCCAAGGAACAGCTGGTGAGCTTGAAGCACCACTCTTGCAGTTCAGACGGCCTTGTAGTCTGGTTCATTAACCCACAGCGCCACACCAGTACCAGTACACCATAATTCCTGACACTAACCATTGTCCCTCAGTCTTTTTAGCCATGTCCCAAAGTTTCACAATTAACTACAAAGCATCCTAGATCTCACGGGCCATCAAAGAAATGACTCATATGGTTGTAGATATTGGCAAGTACAAAAGCTGCAATTCAGATATCCGTCTGGCAGATTCATTTCACTCATACAGTATCTGGCTTTTTACTCATAAGGGTGTATAAAGTAGTAAATCAGTTTAGGCTTCTGGTTCAAGTCTCAAGAACCAGAGGTCAGATATAGGTGAGCTTGATTAATCGAATAAAGAAGTGTACAGCCCACTCACACCACCAGCATGATTCATTTTATACCCATGCTAGCATTTCAAGTGTTCACAGTCACAGTTAACTCTGTAAACATTCACAATCCTAAACTCTAACCCTTAACCCTTAACCCTTAACCCTAACCCTAACCCTAACCCTTGCCTTAACCTTAACCCTAACCCATTTCTGAATCCATCTTGAACCTCTGGAAGTTCTCCGTTACTATTCTTGCAGCCGTTTCTGTATTTAGTTTAGTAAAACTATACTCACATGGGATATCAAAGAGATTGATGATTTCTGCATTCCGTTTGGTCTCCTCTCTTTGCAATGGGCAAAGGTCTCTTTGGCCAACAGATCTCTTCCAATCAGTCAGCCAGATAGTTGTATTCCAAATTTCTTGACAAAGATGAGTGAGTGCCTCCTGTGCTGTCTCGTTTTCTTGAAAAATTTCAATTTTTATTCCATCAATTCCTGGTGCCTTGTTCTTTGACAATTCTTTCAAAGCACCTTGGACTTCCTCCTTCAGTAACATTGATATTCATTACCCAGCATTAAATGTTAAGTGCAATCGAGTCGATTCAACTCATAGCAACCATTTATAGATTTTCTGAAGAGCAGCTGGTGAGTTTGAACCACCAACCTTGTGAATCAAATGACCTTGTGATCCTGTGCTTATCTTAAAGTGTTACACCAATATTAAATATTTAATCTGGTGCTGTGGGTTAATTCACCAGACTTCAAAACCATTTGAACTGCAAGGTTGGCAGGTCAAGCTCATCAAAGGCTCCTCGGAAACCCTATACAGGGTAACTATGGGGCAGAACTTACTTGAAGGCACTTAACAACAACAACATTAATTTTATCAATATTTTAATAATTAATGCTTACTAGCTACAGCTAACTCTTCATGAGTGTTTACTAGGTTCAATACAAATATTGA
Source organism: Chrysochloris asiatica (assembly GCF_000296735.1). Classification (NCBI taxonomy): domain Eukaryota; kingdom Metazoa; phylum Chordata; class Mammalia; order Afrosoricida; family Chrysochloridae; genus Chrysochloris; species Chrysochloris asiatica. The sequence goes on from NW_006408900.1 coordinate 1,984,137, forward strand.
TTCATTTAGTCATCATAGTAACTATATTAGGTATATCCACGTTAATATTTGAGGAAATTGATGTGTGGAAATACCGTTATATTTCCAAGACTAAATCTTTTATCAAAAGTAAAACGGATTGAGAGTTAAACAGTCTGGTTCTAGCATCCCCCCTTATATTTGCTCTAGTGTGCTGCTTAGTAGGCTCAACTTGCATGCCTTCTTGGGACTTTTAAGAGAAAGAGATACTATGCATTAATGTGTTTGGTGCAGTGTTCCCTTCCATATTTGTTAATGAACTTGAAATAGAGTTTAATAGGAACACTTGGGAAATATATGTGTATATGTGTGTATATGTGCTTATTAGCATATGTGTCTTTGTTCTATCACACCCTCAAATAAACCTCAAATTCAAATATTAATTCAAGAAATAAAAATTGTAGTGCACTTCAATATTCTCAAGTTACTAAAATAGTCAAGTAACTACAACAGACAGTTATAAAAGCTATGCCAGCCAATTCTTGACATATATAATCTTAGGAACCTTAGGAGAACCATGTGTACACAGTAGCTGAAAGGTTAATGGAATTGGGATTTGTGAAGATATGACTGATTTTCCTCCTACAGAAAGAAAATGGAGGAGGTGGGATATAATGGATTTGGATAAAGATCTTTAAAGTCATTTACATTTGCATATTCCCTTTTTAAGGGCAGCAAAGCACCAGTCTCTTGTACACTAAATCACTCTAATCTGATAGAGAAATCCGAAGGTCATCAGAGAAAACACTGTTCATTCAAGAATAAGCTAAGAGGCAAGACAAAATAGTGTGAGAGAGAAAAAACCAAAGATTGTGAATCAAGCAAATCTGAGTAACACTTTTTTTCTGAAGTCAATATCTTCTTAGTGTAAACATTAATATTTTAAAGCATAGATACTTACTTTAGGACATTATATAAAAATGAATTTTTAAGAACAGGCCAATTATAACATCCTTATAAAATGTAGTGTAAAGCTTAAAAAAAAAAGTATCAAGACGACAAGTAAGAATCAACTTGAGGACAGTAAGTTTGAGCTTCTTTTATCAAGATAACATATCTAAAAATACTCTAGTACCGGAGAAAGGTAGAAAGAGTCCTTAAAGCATATTGGATTAAAAGTTGGGCTTTTAACTGCAAGTTCAGCAGTTCAAATCTATCAGCTGTTCATTGGGAGAAAGATTAGGCTTTCTGTTCCCATAAAGTCTTAAGGTTTTTGCAACCCTATACAGTGATGAGTCAGAACCAACTCAATTACACAAAACAACCAAAACTGCCACTTGAAGAAATTATATCTTTACCCCTTATTCACTAAAAAAAAAAAAAAGGAATTTTTAAATGTATTTTTTTAGCTTCTATTTAATAAATACTTCTCTGTATTTTTAGCTCCTTGTTGGGTAATGCCTATTATTTCATGATTTGGTTTCCTCAGAGGACAGTGTGACAATAAATATTAGACAAATGATATTTCTCTGGGCACCTTTATCAGTGCTTCTTCCTTCTGCCATGAATGTATTCCAATCATTCCATTAAAAACAACACATTCAATCATTTATGATGTCTGATTTGTTCAAATATCTTATAATCTCATAATCAAGTATGTGAACTCTTCTTTCATCTGTATTATCAGCCTTTTAATTCATGTAGAATACTTTTTCTCAACTGCTATGTTTAGTTAGGTCTGTACCCTTGTTCAAAGAAATGAAAAGCTTTCCATTGATCTGCACTACTTCATGCTACTTCTTTGTTTGGAAGAAAAAATGTTAAGAAATATATTTACTTTTCTTCTTTAATTCTTAGTAATATAGGTTTCCTTCTTAACTATTAATTGAAACAACTTTCTTCAAGACCATCAATTACTTTTCAAAAATGAAAATGGTTATTGATGTTTTTTGTTTGTGCTTTATTCATCTTTTTACATAGCTATAAAAATTAACTGACAGACAAGTGGTGGACCAAGAGACAGTTGTTCGAACAGAACATGGGAACATTGAATGGTTTAAAATTAAGACAGATGTGTGACAGGGTTGTATTCGTTCACCACACTTATTCAACCTGTATGCTGAGCAAATAATCTGAGAAGCTGGGCTAAATGAAGAAATACATGGCATCAGGATTGGAGGAAGACTCATTAACAACATGCAATAAGCAGAGGATACAACCTTTCTTGCTGAAAGTGAAGAGGACTTAAAACATTTACTGATGAGATCAAAGAGCACAGCCTTCAGCATGGATTGCATCTCAATGTAAAGAAAACAAAAATCCTCACCACTGGAATAATAAACAACATTCTTATCAATGGAGAAAAGATTGAAGTTGTCAAGGAT
>NW_006408900.1:1986863-1988321 GCF_000296735.1 Chrysochloris asiatica
GAGAGGAAGACCCCCAATGAGATGTATTGGCAAAGTAGCAGCATTAATGGGCTTATGTGTGGCAACAATTGTGAGGTTGGCCGAGGACCGGGTAGTGTTTTTACCTGTTGTACATAGGGTCGGTATGAGTTGGCACTAACTCAATGGCACCTAACAATAACATCAACAAGAGTTGACTAACAATCCATATTGATAATTTTCATACAGTGTTGCAGTCTATTTCACTGGACTAATTTGTCTGTCCTCCTGTGAGTATGGTTGTTCTTTTCTGTGACTGTATATAGTGAAAATATTAATATTAAACTGAGAAAAGAAGTAATATTTGTGTATGAAATAAGAATCCAATTTTATTTCATTTTTACTAATATTGCTCCAGTCATTTGATCCTCGGATTTAAGTTCTAGGTATTAACATAATGAAGTTAAAACTCATTTTAGTTTTCACATTCCACAAAAGATTTTCATTATCCAAATACTTAACAAATAAACCTTGTCCACCTTCCATATGTCTCCCACTCATACTAGTACCACTGTATTTATCAATGAAATTTAAGTAATTAAAATGTACTTTAAACAGGTTTGATTGTGATAGAAAAATGAATATCTGAGAAGATAATATGTATAGCTAGCTCTCTTTATTCATCCACTTAATCATTTATTCCATAAATATTTTGAGTGCTAAATTGTCAGTAATATTGCAAACACTAGAGATGCAAAAACGTCTTGAACAGACAGTTTCAGGGTTCATAGACGTTATTTTCATTGAAGAAAAGAGATTCTGGACAAATTATCCCGTGAAGTATGTTAAATATAGCCATGGACTTATACAAGATATTATCAAAAAAGGTATCAAGGTTTCATTTAGAAATGACCATATTTTGACATGTGATTCTTTATCCACAATAAAAATAGCAGCCATCTCCCTGATTCCAGTATATCTAAATGATATTGTTAAAATTATGTTGAATTGTATTTAACATATGAGACTTTAAAAGAATGTGCCTAAAATAACTGCCTTAAATTTTTTTAGTGATTGAAGGACTTCAGGCGCTTCCCTGACCAGGCAGATCAGGTAGGGCAGTCTCGGGGAAAAGGGGCAGAATCGCATATAGCAAACTTCTGTCTAGCAGACAGACAGCCTTTGAATAAACATAAGATCTTATATTTCAACATTCTGAACTCCTTATTTTAAAAGATCAAATTACTGAAAAATTACAGGCATTTTGAGCTTTTGCCTGCCTGCAAACGGCTCCCACTACCGCGCCCATGCCAGCGAGTGCCTCTGCCCCCTGCAGACCTTGGAATGCAGGGCTAAAGCAACCCCACTTAGAAGGCTGCATGTCCAGAGAAAAGGAAGCATAAACTAACAAAGCCAAACAAATAGAGAGGGATATCGGTGTGGATATCAGGAAATTTGTGGTACCCACGGTACAGAGAGAATGAGAGAGGCATCTTTTAC
>NW_006408900.1:2012071-2016826 GCF_000296735.1 Chrysochloris asiatica
AATGTATTTATTCTATCTTGAAGTACAATATTGTTTATGATAGGATAGTATCCACATTCTGGAATACATAATTTTGGTCATGAAGAACCTGTACATATACAAAGAGGCAGTTGTTCAAACAAAACAAGGGAACACCAAATGGTTTAAAATTAGGAAAGCTGTGCATGAGGGATGTAGTCATTCACCATACTTACTTAATCTGTATGCTCATCAAACAATCTTAGAAGTTGGATTATATGAAGAAAAATATGGCATCAGGATTGAAGGGAGACTCATTAACAGCCTGTGATATGCAAATGATACACCATTGCAGGCTCAAAGGGAAGATGTCTTAAAATACTTACTGATGAAGATCAAAGAACAAGTTCTGATACAGGCTATACCTCAACGTAAAGAAAACAAAAATGTTCACAATTGTACCAATGAACAACATACATATAAATGTAGAAAATATTGAAGTTGTCAAAGATTTCATTTTATTTAGATCAACCATCAACACTCTGAGAAGCTGCAATAAATAAATCAACCAACATAATGCATTAAGTAAATCTACTGCAGAAGACCTCTTTAATGTATTGAAGAGCAAAGATGTCAGTTTGAGGACTAAATATGATTTGGCCATGCTATTTTCAGTAATCTCATGTGCATGTGAATGTTGGACATTATGTAAGGAAGACTGTAGAAAATTTGATGCATTTGAGTTATAGTGTTGGAAGAGAGTATGAGAAGTATAATGGACCGTCAAAAGAACAAACAAACCTGTGATGGAAGAAGTACAGACAGAATGCTCCTTGGAAGCCAGGATGGACAGACTTCATCTCTCACCTTAGAAATATCATCATGAGGGACCAGTCTGTGAAGAAGGATATCATATGTGGTAAAGTGGATGGTCAGGGAACAAGAAGAAGACTCCAAAGAGGTGGATTTTAGCAATGGCAACAGCAATTGACTGTGACATAGCAATTATTGTGAGGTTGTTGCATGACCAGACACTGTTTCCTTCTGTTGTATATATAGTGGATAATGATTTGATGGCACCTAACAATATTAACAACAATAAATTTTTTGGCAGTCCTGGTGTGGTGCATTAGGATATGCACTGAATTGCAAGGCCAGCTTGAACCACAAAGTCAGTTGTTCAAATCCACCAACTTCTTGGAAACCCTATACTGGGTTGCTATGAGCTGGAACCAACGCAACAGCACTTAATCACAACATAACTCTTACAGGTCTTCGTATGATGCTGCATGATGAGTTCTGGATTGCTAATTAAAAAGCCAAGTTCAAACATATCAGGAAGAAAGAGAGGTAGGGCACTTCTGTATATGTAACCAAATGAAAACCTCATGAATAGCAGTGGAACATTGATATAGTCCTGAGGAAATAAAGCATTATGAATAGCACCAGAATATTGTCAAATATATTACCAAAAGATGATCCCATGAAGTTGGAAGACACTAAAATGGGACTGGAAAAAAGTTGCCTTTTCAAAGTAGAGTTGACCTTGATGATGCAAATGAAGTATAGCTTCCAGGACCTTCATTTGCTGATGGGACATGACACAAAATGTGGAGAAACTGCTGCAAAAATGCATTAATAATCAGAACATGGAATGTACGAAATATGAATATAGGCACATTGGAAGTTGTCAAAAATAAAATGGGACACATAATGATTGATATCCTAGGCATTAGTGAAATGAAATGCACTGGTAATAGAAATTTTAAATCTGACAACCATGGTTTACTATGCCAGGAATGACAAGTAGAAGAGGAGTCATGTCACATTCGTCACCAAAAAGAATATTTCAACGTCTATCTTAAAGTACAATGCTGTCTAAGGTAGGATGATATCTATACCCCTACAATGAAGCACAGTTAATACCACTAGTATTCAAATGTATGCACCAATTATTAAACCAGTGATGACAAAACTGAAGAATTCTTCAGGAATGCAGTGGCTCCATATGATGAACCCTGGAGTTTGAATGACAGGGACTTTTACTTGCACTGGACAGTCACTTGCAGGAGAAAGAACAGGAGTCCTAGTGTGGCTCTCAACCACAAGATCAGTTTCAACCTCAAAGTCGGTGGTTCAGACTCACCAGCTGCTCCTTGGATACCCTATACAGGATCACTATGGGTCCAAACCGACTGGGCAGAACTTAACACCACTAACACAAAAATTCTATTAAAGGTCTATGGATGCAGTAACTCAAAAGAGGAAACAAATCTATATAGTGAGGAACATTCCTACCCCCTCAATACACAGGGTAAGCAGGGATGGGCAACTTGGACATTGGCTACTCAAAATGGGGGTAGGTCTACACAGGCAAGAAGTAACGGGCTTACAAGCTTTCAAGAGGGATCCTAGATCCAGAGGGCGCAGAGGAGGGTAGAATCTACACTGAGTAGTATACAATCTGTCTGGGTTAGACTGATGAAAGGAGATGGGGATAGGTCTCTTGTGATACAATAGTGAATAATTGCTATCAAGACTGACTGTGAGAATTGGAAATGTAAAGGTAGACTTTTGTAGCAAAATTAGGGGAGTGATTGACTTTGCAGTCCAGGAGCAGAGGTCCCTGGGACCATCAAGGGAGAAGAGCGGAGTGTGGGACCCTACCCAGAGAAGCAGTGACACTAGAGATGGAGCCGAGATGATGATGTGGAGAAATGGAGTGGCTGGGGACTCTAGACCTAGAGATGTATAGGGGCTGTGTGCTGACGACCAAGGGACAGGTTTGTAGGGTATACACTTTGCTTGGTTGATGATGCATGGAGTGGATTGTAACCATGGCAAAGTAATGCTATGCGATAGGATGAATGAAAAGCTAATGTTCTCCCATGTAAGCTATCACATAATTCACAATAAAACATTTTAAAAAGTGTCTCTGAAACCCGATATAAAGTCACTGTGAATTGGAACCCACTAACAACAACCAATTTCTTCAATGTGAAAATGGCCAAACATGCAATCAAGATGTATTGATAATTACTGGAGATTGGAATGCAAATGTTTAAAACAAAGAGGAAATATCAGATGTTAGAAAGTATGACCTTGGTGATAGAAATTATGTTGCAGATTGCATGACAGAATTTGGCAAGAACAATGACTTATACATTGCAAACATCTTTTTTAAACAATATAAATGAGGACTATGTACATGAAACTTACCAGATGGATTAGACAGAAATTAGATTGACTGCATCTGTGGAGGGATATGGTGGAAAAGCTCAATATTATCAGCCAAAACAAAACCAGGGGCAGATAGTGGAAAAGTCATCGATTGCTCTTATACATGTTCAGGCTAAATATGAAGAAAATTAAAGCAGGTCCATGAGAGACAAATAAGGCCTTGAATATATTCCACATGAATTTAGAGACTATCTCAAGAACAGATTTGATGCATTTAACATAAATGACCAAAGAAAGCTTGTGAGATGACATCAAGAACATAATATAGAAATAAAGCAAAAGGTCATTAAAGAAATAGCAGACTAAGATGAGTGCCTGAAGAGACTGTTAAACTTGCTTTCCAAAGAAGAGATGCTAAAGCAAATAGAAAAAATGAAGAAGGAAAAGAGATTAACAGAATTTCAAAGAGCAGCATAAGAATAAAAAGTCAAATATTATAAAGAAATGTGCTGGAGTTAGAAAACCAAGACCTGGAGATAGAAAACCAAAAGAGAACACTCTCAGTATTTCTCAAGCTGAAAGAACTGAAGAAAAATATCAAGACTTGACTTGAAATATTGAAGCGTTTCATGGGCAAACTATTGAATGATGAAGGAGAATGAAGAAATACACAGTCATTGGACCAAAAAGAACAGCAAAAGAAGAATGAAGGAATATACAGTCACTGGACAAAAAAGAAATAGTTGATATTCAACCATTTCAAGAGGTACTATATGATCAACAGCCAATGATACTCAAAGAAGAAGTCCAAGCTGCACTTAAGACATTGACAAAGAACAAAGTTCTGGGAAATGGTGTAATAGAAATTGACATCTTTTGATAAACTGAAATAACATTGGGTGTACTCACTCATCTATGCCAAGAAATTTGGAAGACAGCTACCAGGCCAACTGATTGGAACAGATCCATATTCCAGAACATTCCAAAGAGAGGTGACCCAATGAAATGCAGAAATCTTAAGACAATATCATTAATATCATATGCAAGTAAAAGTTTTCTAAAGATAATTCAAAAATGACAACAAAAGTATATTAACAAGGAACTGCAAGAAGTTCAATCTGATTTACAGGTGAAGGTGGACCCAGGGATATCACTATTGCTATCAGATGAATTTTTGCTTAGAGCAGAGAAACTAGAGAGATGTTCACCTCTGCTATATTGATTATGAAAAGGTTTTCAAATGAATGGATAATGACAAACTATGGAAAACATTGTGAAGAAAGGTTATTATCATAGACTTAATTGTGCTCACAAAGAAACTGTGTATCAAAAGCATTATTTCAAACAGAACAAGTGGAAACTGAACTGCTTAAAATCAAGAAAGATGTGTGCATGAATTGCATTATTTCACCATATTTACTCAATCTGTGCAAATACTATGAAAAGCTTGATTGTATGAAGAAGAACATGCCACAAAGATTGGAGGAAGACCCATTAAAACCTGTGACATGCAGATGATATTACCTGGCTAGCTGAAAGTGGTATTGTTGTTGTTAAGTGCTGTAGAGTCAATTACAACCTATAACGACCCTGTATAGAGTTTCCAAGGAGCAGCTG
>NW_006408900.1:2017701-2028377 GCF_000296735.1 Chrysochloris asiatica
CTGCATAGGGTCACTAGGAGTCGGAGCCAACTTAACAGCACCAAAAAAACAACATATTTGTTTACTTATTAATATCACTGTAATTGTTAGCTGACATTATGTTGATTCCACTCATAGCAACTCTGTGTACACAAAAAACAGAAAAGTAAAATAGAATATTTTAATATTATTTTTCTATCATTTTCTATCATTTCTCTTTCATTATATTTTTTGCTGCATTATACTAAAGTGGTCTTATTTTACTTATTACAATTAATGGAGTTTTTTCCACTAACATCTCCTTTCATTAAAATAAAGACACTACTTTCTTGATGGCTTTCCATGTTATTTCCAAAACTTTTCTAATCATCAAATTGATTTAAACTTATATATACCTTACTTCTTTATCAATATATGCACTCATTAATTAATGGAATTAATACAGTCACTATTAGCTGTTCAAAGTCAAATTCAATCACAAAATTCAATATTAATATATTAGTTATTTCACTAGCTATAAGCCACAACATTGTAGCTTTCCAAAGAAAGCCCTCCATACATTTTTCATAAAGCAAAATAAGCTCATAAATTCAATTTGATGAAATGTATTGAATCTATGGCTAATTTTAGTTTATCCTTTTCAGTCTAATTCCACTTCTCCACCCCTTACCCATTGGGTAGGCACAAAAGCCCACTTCTACACATCCACTCATGATATGTGATTAAGTATACTTCTAACTGCCAGCAAAAGCTGTATGCTAAATTTTGTACCTATCAAGGTTTTACATGTTTTCATTTTGAAATTTCCATTTAAATGCTAATTCTGCCATTTAAATGGAGTCTTCATGTGCTTTATTACACCATAATTACTATTTCCCATCTTTCTGGGACTGACTGCATCAAAAGCCATAGGTCACTTTGTTAGCCTTCTAATAGTGCAATTGAAATCAAGAAGTCATCATCCCTAACATTTCTGAGTGATATCCATTTGTTAAGGGAGGCCTGAGGTACTGATTCAAACAGTGCCCTAAAACCTTTCCTGTCCTGTGATTTACAGGAACAAGAAAAAAACAAAACAAAACAAACAGCTACCATTTCCTCAGGTCTATGTGAATTATATAGGTTAGCAGGATCTGGCATAAGTAGATAGCATTTGAATTGCTGCCCTCATTTTGAAGAGACACATACCAGGTGATACAAGTTATTGCCAATATCAAGGAACACAGATACACACCCACTTCTCACTTGTCAACATAGTTAGACCAGGTCATTATGTGAAAATCAGCATTATGCAAAGAATGACTATATCTTTACATAACTATGTGCCATTGCAAGATAAGCACTGGGCTGCAAACATCATAATTTGCAGTTCAAACCCACTAGCTGCTCCTTAGAAACCCTATACAGAGTTGCTATGAGTTAAAACCAACTCAACAACAGGTAACAGGAAAAACAGTGTACATCATTACACAACTGCCACACCACTAAGAATTATGGTACAGCTAAGTTGACTCATAATCATAATAATCACAGAAAATTTTCTCTTAACTAGCAACTCAGGTTTCGTTATTGCCAGACATATGTAATTAAAGCACAAAATAGTAGATTTTTGCTATTGTCCTAAATATGAAATGTCAGAAAACAAGATAGATGACAAATGAGGAATATGAATATTTAGCTATTTTCCATTCTTATTGACCAAACTATAGCTAATGATGGTTTCAATAGAGAAAAACTTTGTTAGAATTAATATTTTCTATAAAGTTTCTTTAATGAACAGCATGACCACAAATAAGCATAAAGAGTATAAACTGCATGTGGATTCAAAAGCCGTCATTGGTATTGGGTGTTATCAACTCAGCTCTGACTAATAGCTACCGTATGTGATACATTCTGGTCTTATTTCTTCCAACACTGATTTGTTCATTCTTCTGGTTGTCCATGGTATTTTAACATTTTTCTCAAACACAATAACTCAAAAGCACCACTTCTTCTGTGATCTTCCTTATGTGTAATCCAACATTCACATGTATATGAGATTAGTGAAAATATCATGAGTGAGGTGTGCCTTGGTCCTCAAACTGACATCTTTGCTCTTGAACAGTTTACACAGGTCTTGTGCAGCAGATTTATATACTGGAATGCATCATTTGATTTCTTGACTGCTGCTTTTATGAATTTTGATGATTGATCTGAAAAAAATGAAGTCTTTGATCATTTCAATCTTTTCTCCATTTATATATGCTGAGGATTTTTGTTTTCTTTATACTGAGGTGCAATCCCTACCAATGGCAGTGGTATTTGATCTTCATTAACAAGTATTTTAAGTCCTCTTCACTTTCAGAAAGCAAGGTTGTGTCATCTGCATATCACAGGTTATTAATGAATCATCCTCCAATACTGATGCAATATTCTTCTACATATAATATCATTATTTGCTCACAGTACAGACTGAACTCCTTATATAGTGCTATGAGATACAAAGTGGACTGAGAACCATGAGGTCAGCTCTTCAAATACACCAGTTACTCCTAGGAACAACTACACAAGGTCACTATGGGTCTGTACAGACTTGCTGGCACATAACAACATCAACAATAAAGCTTGAATAAACATTGTGAAAGAATGCAATCCTGGGTCACACTTTCCTGATTTTAAACCATTCCGTGTCCACTTGTGTTCAAACACCTGCCTTTTGATCTGTATACAAATTTCTTGTGAGCACAACTAGTTGTTCTAGATTATTCATCCTCTGCAACATTGTCCATAACTTGTCATTAGAATTAATGAATGCAATTGCAATTAAATATACTAAATTTACATGGCAGAACTGTACAGTAACTGTGGTATTAATAACTAATAGCATTATTAAAATTTAATTTAAAAGGTAATAATTTTTTTCCATATGTATATTTTATGTTATTGTTTTCCCTTTTACTCTGTTTGTGGTATGTGTGTATTTGTATTAATTGGGGAGGTAGGGGAGGGAGATATCAGTCAGAAAGCGTTTTAACAGTCAACTTATTTGAAAATGCTTATTAAGTTTATTGGAATCTCTGCTTTGAAAGGCTGTGGTGTCTAATGAAATGATATAGATATTTTTGAAAATGACATATAAGGCTTCAAACAATTACGGAATTGTAGTCTTTGGAAAATTGATTTAATTTCTCTAAACTGGTTCTTTCTCTAAGGGAAAACAATCTCCAAAATAGCATATCATAACCCTTAGAAATTTGGAAGACAATTATCTGGCCAACTGATTGGAAGAGATCCATATTTGTGCCCATTCCAAAGATAGGTAACACAACAGAATGCGGAAATCATTGGACAATCCTTTGATATCCCATGCAAGTATAGTTTTACTAAAGGTAATACAGAAATGGCTACAATCATACATTGGCAGAGAACTTCCAGGGGTTCCAGTCAGATTCAGAAGAGGCCATGGAACGAGGGATATCATTGCTGATGCCTGATGGATCTTGGCTGAAAGCAGAGAATATCAGAAAGATGTTTATCTGTGCTTTATTGACTTCACAAAGGCTTTCCATTGTGTGGATCATGACAAGCTATGGATAACATTGCCAAGTGCGAGTATTCCGGAACACTTAATTGTGCTCATTAGGAATCTGTACATGGACCAAGAAGCAGTTGTTCAAACAGAACATGGGAACACTGAATGTTTTAAAATGAAGAAAGGTGTGCGACAAGGTTGTATCTTTCACCATACTTATTCAACTTGTATGCTAAGCAACTAATCCAAAAAACTGGGTTATATGAAGAAAAAGGTGGCATTAGGATTGAAGGAAGACTCATTAACAACTTGTGATATGAAGATTATACAACCTTGCTTGCTTAAAGTGAAGAGGACTTAAAACATTTACTGATGAAGATCAAAAAACATAGCCTTCAGTATAGGTTACATCTCAATGTCAAGAAAAAAAATCCTCACCATTGGACCATTAAACAACATTCTTATCAATGGAGAAAAGAGTGAAGTTGTCAAGGACTTCATTCTTCTTGGATCAACTATCAACATTCATGGAAGTAGCAGTCAAGACATCAGACGACATATTGCATTAGGCAAATCTGTTGCAGAAGACCTTTGTAAGTGTTGAAGAGCAAAGGTGTCCGCTTGAGGACTAAGGTGCCCCTGACCCAAGCCATGATATTTTCAATAACTTCATATGCATGTGAAAGCTGGACAGTGAATAAAAAGACTAGAAGAATTGATGCTTTTGAGTTATGATGTTGGAGGAGAATATTGAAAGTGCCATGGGCTGCCAAAAGCACCAATAGATCCATTTTGGAAGAAGTGCAGCCTGAGTGTTTCTTGGAGACCAAGATGGCCAAACTTCATCTCTCATACTTTGGACATATTGTCAGGAGGGGTTAGTCGCTGGAGAAGGATATCATGTTTGGTAAGGTGGAGGGTCAGAGAAAAAGAGGAAGACCCCCAATGAGATGGATTGGCCAAGTGGCAGCATCGATGGACTCAAGTGTGACAACAGTAGTGAGGTTGTCCCAGGATAGGGCAGTGTTTCGTTCTGCTGTGCATAAGGTCAGTATGAGTCAGTACCAACTCAATGACACCTAACAACATCAACAACAAATGAGCTGAAATTGACTGATATTGTCAATTTTGAATTTGAAAATCACATGGTTTACTATGCCAGGAATTACAAATTGAGGAGGTATGACATCACATTAATAATCAAGAAGAACATATGAAGATCTGTCTTAAAGTACAACGCTATTTGTGGCAGCAAAATATCTATATGCCTACAAGGACCAGTTATTGCCACTCTTACTCAAATTTATGCACCAACCATAAAGCCTGTGATGAAGAAATTGAAACATTCTACCAATGTATGTCTGAAATTGATCAAACATACAATCATGATGTCTTGATAATTACTGGTGACTGGAATTCAAGGTTGGAAATGAAAACGAAATGTCAGTGGTTGGAAAAGATGGCCTTGATCATGCTGAAGACTACAAGGTAGAATTTTGCAAAACCAATTAAATCTTCATTGCAAATACCTTTCTAAATCAACATAAAGATGAGTATATACATTGATCTCACTAGATGGAATACACAGATATCACATTGACTGCACCTGTAGAAAGACACAGACGAAAACCTCCACATCATCAACCAAAACAAAGCCAGGGGCAACTGTTAATAAAATCGTCAATTGCTCATGCGCAAGTTCAGACAGAAGATGAAGAAAATTGAAACCAATCTACAGAGCCAAAATGTGACTTGAACAAATTGGATGCATTAGAAAATAAAGATGAAACACCAGAGGATTTGTGAAATTATATCAATGACATCATAAAGGAAGAGAGCAAAAGCTCATAAAAAGAAAAGAAAAATGCAAATACCAAAATGGATATCAGAAGAGACTCTAAAACTACTTGCTCTCCAGCTTAGAGATGCTAAGGCTAAAGGAAGAAATGAGGAGGAAAAATTTGAATATGAAATTTCAAAAAAACAGCTCAAGAAGACCAAATCAAATATTATAAGGAAATGTGCAAAGACTTTGAGTTAGAAAAACAAAATGGAAGAACATATTCACCATTCCTCAAACTGAGGGAACTGAAAAAAGAAATCAAGACTTGATTTGGAATATCGAAGGATTCTAAGATCAAAATATTGTATAATGCAGAAAGAAGAAGGAAGGCAAAGACAGAGTTACTAAACCAGAGGAGATTGTTGATGTTCCACGTTTGATGAGGTAGCATATTATCCTGAGCCAATAATCGTGAAGGAAAAAGTGCAAGGTGTATTGATGGCACTGGCAAAGAACAAGGCACCAGGAATTGATAGAATCCAAATTGAAGTCTTTCAAATGACTGATGCAGCACTGGAGGCACTCACTCATCTATACCAGGGAATTTGGAAAACAACTACCTGGCCAACTACTGGAAAAGGTCCATATTTTTGCCCATTCCAAAGAAAGGTGATCCAACAGAATGTACAAATCATCTAATAATATCATTCATACCCCATGCAAGAAAAAGTTTGATAAAGATAAATGATAAAATGGCTGCAACCGAACGTTGACAGATAACTTCCAGAGGTTCAAGCCAGATTCAGAAGAGAACATTAAACAAGGGATAGCATTGTTAATGCCAGATGGATCTTGGCTGAAAACAGAAAATACCATAAAGATGATTTCTTGTATCTTACTGACTATGCAAAGTCTTTTGATTGAGTGGATCATGACAATCTATGGACAACATTATGAAGAAGAAGTATTCTGGTACACTTAGTTTTGCTCATGAGGAACCTGTATTTAGACCAAGTGGCAGTTGTTTGAAGAGAACAAGGTAACACTTACTGGTTTAAAATTAGGAAAGGTGTGCACGAAGGTTATATTACTTCACCATACTTATTCAGTCTGTGGAGTCTTGGTGTGGTGCTGTGGGTTAATGTGCTGCACTGCAAAGTTGTTTAAACTGCAAGATCAGTAGTTCAAGCTCACTAGCTGCTCCTCAGAAATCCTATATAGGGTAGCTATGGGTCGGAATCAACTCTAAGGCACTTGACAACAACAGCATTCTATCTGTATGTTGAGCAAACAATCCAAGAAACTGGATTATATGAAGACAAATTTGGCAATAGGATTGAAGGAAGACTCATTAACAACCTGTGATATGAATATTATACAACTTTGGTTGGCAAAAACAAAGAGAACATAAACTATTTACTGTTGAAAATATGAGACCACAGCCTTCAGTATGGGTTGCACCTCACTGTAAAGAACGCAAAAATCCTCACCAATGTACCAATAAATAAAATTCAAATAAATGCAAAAAAGATTGAAGTTGCCCAAGACTTCATTTTGCTCGGATAAACTATCAGCAGTCATGGAAACAACAGTAAAGAAATCTAACAACATACCGAATTATAGAAATCAGCTCCACGAAACACTTTAAAATACTGGAAAGTAACGCTGTCAATGTGAGTCTTAAGGTGTACCTGACCCCAGCTATGGTATTTTCAATAATCTCATATGCATGTGAAAATTGGATAGTGAATAAGGAACACTGTAGAAGAATTGATGTATTTGAGCTATGGTGTGGGAGAAGAGTATTAAAAGCACCATGCCTTGCCAAAAGAACAAACCAATCTGTGTTGGAAGAAATATAGTTAGAATGCTTCCTGTAAGCCAGGATGTCTCTCATACTTCAGATATGTTGTCAGGATGGATCTTGTCAAAAGATATAACATTTGCTTATAATTGAGGGAGAAAAGGAGGAAGACCCCAACTAGAGGATTGGCACAGTGGCAGCAACAATTGGCTTAAATGTAGAAACAATGTAAAGTTGTCACAGGACCAAGTAGTGTTTTGTTCTGTTGTGGATAGGATGTCTATGAGTTGGACTGACTCGATGGCACCTAACAACAACAATAATTCATCTATTTGTGATATATCTGTGATAGAAGCATTAGCTCACTAAGATAGAATTTGGTTACCGAGAAATGGGAGTGCTGTTTTATCAATATGGAAATTGTTTTGAAATTAATAATGGGTAGAGACTATAAGCAGTTCAAAAGTACCTAACAGTAAAATCCTCAGTTGCCTGGAAGAGAATGTTGATAGAATTATGGATATCAAATGCAATTCTGTGGAGAGATCTGAAAAAATTGAGAAAAGCTATACAGAAAGTCTCTTTTATTGTAGGTAATAGGTTATAGAGTCCAAGAGCAGAATGTTGCTAAAAATGTGGTTGCGAAATAATCTTCTTGTGATTGTAAAAAAGAATAAAAGTAATAGTTTTTATGCAGTTACAAATAATTTGTCTGAATTACATTCAAATATCTAATAGGTTGTGAAATGTGAATCTTTTAAGTGATCAACTTGGCTGATACCTTGTGGCGTCCCACAAGTGACTATACTCAGCAACCTGCATGGAGAGATTAACAAGAGTAGTGGCAATGGGAGATTAGAGATAAAAGAAAAACACAAGACACAACTGAAATAAGTAAAGTTAGGACCAGGTGGGACACAGCACTCTGATGGAGATACTGTGGCTAAGACCTACATTCAGCACATTTATTATATATCAAAGGAGGCACTGGCGGCAGGGAAAAGACTGCATCTGGTGTTATTTATACATGCAGTAAGCAGGACATTATCAGAAGAATGTAGTTGCTAGGAAAACAGAGATAAGGCAGCTAGATGTTTTTGCAGAATAAATTGAAGGCCATGGCTATGCAAATTCCTTGTTCCCTGAGGCAGGCTTTGCAAGTTTCTCAGGAAGCAGCCTGACCTGGAAGCAACCCGATTTTCTGGACCACAACTGTTTAGTTGCAATCCTTCGATTAAACTGCCCCCAAGTCATTAGCTCTCAACATCACCTGGCTGATGAGATTTTTAAGCAAGGTTTTAGAGAGTTCACAGAGTTTTTTTCTTGCCCTTTAAAGTACAATGTGAAAGAAATGGACTTAAAAATGAACTGTGCAAAATGAAAGCAGAACATAAAGATGTGAAAAAATTACATTGTACAAACTAAGAATACATATCTTAGAAATTTCACTAAGGAAGAGGCTGAATACTCTTTCAGTAAAGAAATTAATCCTATGATGGTTCTAACCACAGCAGAAAATCCATAAATTTAGACTGAAGGGAACAGATCTGTTTAAAGGAGACTCAGAACAGGAACTTCTTGGATTGAAAGAGTGGGGGTGTGAACTACTCTATCTCAAAGGATGTGGCTACAACATCCTCTTTTAGGAGGTGAAGCTTTGCCAACTCCATTAGGGATTGTGAGATTTCAATTAATGTGTTCCTAGGACATGAGATTGCCAGCCAAAGCAGAGAGCCACACCCAAGAGGAAGAAAAATATCCTTCCAGGGCTAAGATAATGTGATTTGTCATTTAGAAGGACTAGAAAAATGAGGTTGCTCAATGCCAATGGAGCAGAGTTGGTTTCCTATGGGTCCTGTAAGGTGAAGCTGAAGTTCAGGGCCCAGGAGACTCCACTCAGAATCTAGTAAACACGCCCACCACCCATAAGCTGGAGGGAAGGCTCATAGTCTATTTGGTCTCAGAGAAGTTGGTTTATTTCCAATACTGGGAGCTAATAAAAGTTGGTTGACTAGGTTTTAGACTTGCTTTGAGTCCATTATCCCTACTTTCCTTCCAATTACTCCTATTTGTAATAAAAATTTCTACTTTGTGCCTGTTCCACCATTGTACTTTGGAAAGATATAACTTGTATTTTAGATATCATAAGTTCAACTAAAAGAAAAGGACTTTTGCCCCATGATAGAATAAATTAAATGTCCATATTTGAATTACATTATTCTGAAGAGTTGATTTTGGACTTAGAGAAAATTTAATAATTTTTGCATAATGTAATGTGATGTGGCGGTTGTGGCAAGGGCATGAATTTTGGGATGACAAAGGTCGGAATGTTTTGTATTGAATTGTGTCCCCAGTAAATAAATATTTTAAACCATAACCCTATTTCTTGTAATCAAAATCCTATTTGGGAATGGGTTGTCTTGACTATATTAATGAGATAAAATTAGTGTATCCTGTGTCTTGAGATAGGGAAGAGAGATACAATGTCACACGAAGATGCCCCAGAGTAGATTCTTAGACGAGACAAGGGTTTTCCTCCAGAGAAACACAGAAAGAAAGACTTCCCTTAGTACCGGTATCCTGAATTTTGACTTTTAACCTTCTACACTTTGAAAAATAACTTCTCTTTTTGGTAAAGCCTTCCACTTTGGGTATTTCTTATATAGCAGTACTGTTGTTATGAAGTGAGTTCGAGTCAGTTCTGTCTCTTAGTGGCCCTGTATAGGGTTCCCAAGGAGTAGTGGTAGCTTAGAGCCACTGACCTTTTGGTAAGCAATCCAGTGCTTATCCTACAGTTCCACACTAGGACAACATAGCAGTACTAGATAACTAAAATACTTCATATCAATGACAGTCTGTATATGTATATAAGTATAATTTTTGTTTTACTTATAGGTTTTCTTAATTGCTTTCTGCCTTATGTTCTAACATCATTGAGCACAGAGCATAATTTCTTCAGACATTCTAATCTCTTGCACTCACTATGAGCATACATTACTATTTAAATACAGAAAAGGCATCAGAACTTAAGTCATAACTTCTTGGTGCATAGGCTTATTAATAATAAGATGTTTGCAGCCTAGTTCAGTGGATTACAAGTACTATGTCACCAACTGAATAACATTAAACCAGCACTGTAAGAACCAAACATAAATATAATAGATTCAATTTGAATCTTAAAAGTATACCCTTAAAATATATTAGAAAACAAAGTGGAGATATGTTCTTTATTTACCTATTTGTTCTCACCTTGATTTCTTGTGAATTTGTCTCAAATGTAGAATAAACCTTCATTTTCTAAGATGAAGTTTAATATCATTTTTATGTAATAAAAGTATAATCTGCTACAATTTGATGAACCTGACATATACTTATGGATGTAGTAGCTTAAAAGGGTAAACAATCTTTACAGCAAGGATTATTCCCATTCCTTCTCTACACAAGGTTAACAAAATGCTTATGTATGGTGGTGACTGTGTGCTGTGGAGTTGGTTCTGACTCGTAGTGACCCTGTACACGGTTTCTGAGGCTTTAAATCTTTATGGGAGCAGAACATCTCATCTTTCTCCAGCGGAACAAACACCTGGTAGTTTCAAACT
>NW_006408900.1:2030934-2042421 GCF_000296735.1 Chrysochloris asiatica
TGGTAGTTTCGAACCGCTGACCTTAAGGTTCGCAGCCCGATTCGTAACCACTACGCTACCAGAGCTCCTTTAGTGTATATATGTATACATACATATGTATATGTGTATATATACACACACTTAAAATTTTCAAGTATTCCTCAGTTTTGACAAAGTAAATTAATAATAAGTGCTCTGTAATACTAAATACTAGGTCAGCAGTCCAACCCATACTGGCTCCTCAAAAACCCTATACAGCGTCACTATGAGTCAGAACCATTGCAAAGGCATTTCACAACAGCAACAGCAATGAATACTCAAAAAATAAAAAGTCATATAAAAATTCAACTCTATTTTTAGTGTAGGACAAAGAATCAGATCATCTTATTTTGATGTTACAGTCATCTAGTTATATTAATATAGCTCATAAGCTATAGCTGCCAGAGCCGTTGGGGAACTTTTTGGTAAATCAGCCCATGATATTTAGTATTCTGATTCAACGTTCAGTTTTGTATTAACAAAACACATCATTCCTTGACTTAATTCCTGACATGCTATTTACAGTAAGCCAGTCCAATATTTTTCAATATTTTATTTCAAACAGTTCATTAAACTTTCTCCTAGAATTATATTTTGGAAAAATGTGCATTTCCCATCTTCATTTTGAAATATTAATAGTAAGACTGCTGTACATATTTCCATTGGTGAAAATAGATAAATATTCTCTAAACCTGATTCAATGGATTTATCTCTACCCATATTCTATTTTCTAGACAACAATATTTGAACTCTGTAAATTGTTTCAGAATGTCAGCAGAACTCAATTGCTTTTGTCAAGATATTAAAAGTATCAGTAATTGAATCTTTCTCCCTTTCCAATTCATAGTGTTGGCTACATTATGACATCTCCAGTTTAAGGCAGTTCACCGAATAACTGCTTAACTTATTAAAACTTCAAAAGATAGAGCATGCTGTTTTGTTAAGTGCCATCTAGTCACTTTAATTCATATATATGGGGATTGCAATTCAATGTTTACAGGGAATGGAGATCTTTTTTCTGCCAAAAATTATAACAAAATTTACAGCCTATAGAAAATTACCAACTTAAAAATGTATCTGCTATATTGTGTCAAACATTTCATAAATATATCCCTAATACGATGGCTGGAACTGCAGCTGCCTTGATTTTGGTCAGAACAAATGATTTTGCAGGGTTTATACAGCCCACGTGGCTGACATTCCCCACCCCTGCATAGGGTTTTTGAAGAGCGATTGGTAAGTTTGAACCACCAACTTTATAGTTCAGACTGACTTTGCAATCAAATACTTAACCTAAAGTGCCACACTAGGACTCCAGAATACTCATTGATGTTTTTGTTAGGTGCTGTTGAGGCCTACTGCCTTACAGGGACCTTATGCACAGCAGATTGAAACACTGCTTTGCTTAAGCTCAATGTGTCAATCCATTTTATTGGTGGGGGGGAGAATCTTCTTCTTTTTCACTGACCCTCTACTTTACCAAGCATGATGTACTTCCAGGGTCTGGCCCCTTCTGATAATATGTCCAAAGTATGAGAAGTGAAATCTGGCAATCCTGGTTTACAGGGAGCACTCTGGCTGTACTTTTTCCAATACAAATTGGTTTGATCTTTTAGCAGTCCATTGTAATTTTAATATTCTCCTCCAACACCATAAATAAAATGCATCAACTCTTCTATGGTCTTCCTTATTCATTATCCAACTTTCACATGAATATAAAATTACTGAAAATACCATGACTTATGTCAGGTGCACCTTAGTCATCAAACTGACCTCTTTGCTCTTCAACACTTTAAAGAGTTCTTGAGCAACAGATTTGCTTAATGTTATGTGTCATTTGGTTTCTTAACTGCTGCTTTCATGAGTGTTTATGGTGATCCAAGCAAAATGAACTTTTTGAAAACTTCATTTATGTGGATGTTATTTATTGGTCAATGGTGAGGATTTTTGTTTTCTATATATTGAGGTACAACCCCTACCCAAGGAAGTCTTTGAGCTTCATTAGTAAGGATTTTAAGTCCTCTTCACTCTCATCAAGAAGATTGTATCATCTTCGTATCACAGGTTATTAATGAATCTTCTTTATTTTTGTTCAAATAATCCTGCTTCATGAATTATTTCCTCAGCATACAGGCTGAATTAGTACGCTGAAAGAATACAACCTTGGTGAACACCTTTCCTAATTTCAAACCCTTGTTATGCTCGAACAACTGCCTCTTATGCTATGTACAGGTTTCTCTTGAATGCAATTAAATGAGTGCAATTTCTCATTCTAAGCAATAGTGTCCATAACTTGACATAATCTACACAATTGATGGTCTTTGAGTGGGTGCTCTATGCTAGGAACTAATTCAGGTATTGTTGCTGTTGATAGATGCCATTGAGTCAGTACCAACCTACAGCGACCTTATGCACAGCAGAACAAAACACTGGCTGATTCTGTGACAAACTCACTTCTGGTGTCATGTTTGAGCCCATCGATGCTACCACTTGGCCAATCCATCTCGTTGGGGTCTTCCTCTTTTTCTTTGACCCTCCACCTTACCAAACATAATATGCTTCTCCAGGGACTGGTCCCTCCTGACAATATGTCCGAAGTATGAGAGACTAAGTTTGGCCATCTTGGCCTCCAAGGAGCACTCCGGCTGCACTTCTTCCAAAATGGATCTATTGTTTCTTTTGACAAGCCATGGCACTTTCAATATTCTCCTCCAACACCAAACTCAAAAGCATCAATTCTTCTACGGTCTTCCTTATTCACTGTCCAGCTTTCACATGTATATGAGGTTATTGAAAATACCATGGCTTGGGTCAGGCGTACCTTAATCCTCAAGCTGACATCTTTGCTATTCAACACTTTAAAAAGGTCTTGTACAGCAGATTTGCCTAATGCAACACGTCGTTTGATTTCCTGACTGCTGCTTCTGCGAGTGTTGATAAGAATGAAGTCCTTGACAACTTCAATCTTTTCTCCATTGCTAAGAATGTTGTTTATTGGTGCAGTGGTGAGGATTTTTGTTTTCTTTACATTGAGATGTAATCCATACTGAAGGCTGTGCTCTTTGATCTTCAGGTATTAGCATGTCAAATAAATTTCTATCTTCATAAATTCTTAAAGTTTGTGGTTGTAAAAAGAATACCAATAATTCCTCCCGCAATAGTCTCCACTGAACTTGGTTGCAACAATATCATTGCAATTATCACAGTTATGTGATTTATTAAAGAAGGCAGCAGGTTATAAGTCAGAACCAGAAAATGCACAGAGCACAGTTCTTTACTCTCTTATCAGTTGTGCCCCCAGGCAGGCCTTTGTCCCTTTAGATAATGTTAACAATGTTCTTTGAGGACTGCTGATATATGCTTACAGGATGCACCACTCTACCATAACCCTCAATCTTAAGGCACTTGGCTCTGGTTCTATGGGTCAGCAAAACTAGCCTCCTTCCATAATTAAATGTCTAGAATCACCTCAGTCTACAAGCAAGTCTCCTGCCCAAAGTCACTCTGTTCTACTAGCTCTGTATGCTGGGATGCCCACCACTCTGTTCTGTGCTCTTGTTCTAGGTTCTTCTATTTCTTCTCTGCTCTTCCTTTTTGTTACAATGTTGTGTCCTAAGGCTAAAGGTGTTCAATGCACAGTGATCTTGTGGTCCTAAAGATAAGATCAACTCTTAGTTCTTATTCTATGGTAGTAAGATGACCCTCTATGCTTCTGAGATGACTCATTTTATATCAATGCTAGAATTTCAAGTTTTTACCAGTAAAACTAACTCTGTTAACAATCTTGGATGAATCATGTCATCTTATAAGCATCTTCTCCCTCATTTTTCCCCAGGCCCATCAGAAAAAATAGTTATTTGATAAGAATTACAAGCTAAGGAACTCTGGTATCATAATGATTATAAGTCGGGCTACTAACCTCAAGGTCAGCAGTTCAAACCCACAAGACATTCCATGAGAGAAAGATGAAGCTTTCTGCTCCTGTAAAAATTGGCAGCCTCAGAAATTCTATACAGGGTCACTGTCAGTCGGAAACAACTCCATGGCACACATCCACCATCAAGGCTAGAAGAGACATCAAAGAGTTCATATCACTAAAGTGGGGAAGAAATACAAAAATAAATGTATATCCAAATGCATGAGAAAATTCTTTTAGAAACATCAGCACATGATTACTCCCTATGGGTTGGAAGTTAAAAATATTCCAACTGTTTACCTTTTCCACCATGTTATACTACTCATGGTGGTGATGCTTATGTTCCACTAAGTCGATTCCAACTCATAGAAACTCTGTATAGCATTTTCCAAGGCAACAAATATTTATAGGATCGGAAAGCCTCATCTTTGTCCCAAGGAGTGACGGGTAGATTCAAACTACAGACTAGTGGTTTACAGTCTAGCTGGTAAACCACGATACTACCAGGGTTCCTTGATATCAGTCACTGCCCCTACCTTACCTCAAGTCCCAGGGCTCTGCAACATGCTGCTATGTCTTACAAAACTCACAATTGTCAGAAGAAATGTCTCACACAATTGGGAAGGCTGGCGAGTCCTAAAACCATAGTTCAGAGACCTACCTGGAGGAATCTTCTTCACTAGTCTCAGGAGCTAAGGAACCCAAATTGGCAGGTCAGAAAACAGTCTGTTGATATATGAGGCTGTGAGACCTGGTGAATAAGAGCAATTGAGGGAAAAAGTCCCACAAGATTTAATGATCCAGATGCATGATTCAGGGCTAGAGAGTGAGCTTGTTTAAAGCAGTCTTAAAAATTGAAGTCAGACCATGTCCCCAAGGGACAGTAAGGATGGTGACTTGAGTTATATCTTCTAGTAAGGAGGGGACATCCTTAATCCTTACTCTTAGTTCCATTGTAATCTTTACTATTTAGCAACTCATTTCAAAATGGGTCCATGATCATAGGCATGCTGTTACAGTCAAATGCTTTTCCTAAAGCATTACATGAGGATTTCCATGATTGTTGTTGTTGTTGTTGTTTGATACTATTGAGTTGGTTCCAATCAAATCCATAGCGGCCTTGTATAGGTTTTCCAAGGAGTGGCTGAAGAGTTTGAACCATTGACCTTGCAAATCATACTGACTTTGTAAGTCAGTGCATTAACCCACAGCACCACACCATTACTCTGGTCTCCTTCATAGAGATTAGAATTTACAATACATGAGAAAATGGAGAAATTTGGCTAAAAAAGTCATAATAAATAATTGTCTGCACTGATTAATTGTGTTGTAATATGTAAATACTTACTGATGAAGATTAAAGACCACAGCCTTCAGTATGAATTGCATCTCAATTTAAAGAATAGTGCCACGAGAATATTGATACAAAGTGACATCAGTAAGGATGGGGAGATATTTATTATGGATTGGATTTTACCCTTTCCTTCCCCCCAAAATATGCTGGAATTTTAGCTGCTGTTTCTGTGGATGTAATCCTATTTGGAAATAGAATTGTCTTTGCTGTGTTAATGATGCCACATCAGTGTATGTTGTGCTAAACCTACTCACTTCTGAATAATAAAAAAAGAGGCTACTATACACCTAGACATACAAGTACTGTGGAGGACAGAAGCCATGTGATGATTATTAAGAATCCAGAAAGGCCTGGGCTACAAACAAAGAAGAAATGGTTGAGATTTTTATTTAGGATAATAGCCTACAAAATTGTGAGAAAGTAAATCTCTGTTCTTTGGATCTACCCAGTTGTAGTATTTGTGCTATAACAGTACTACAGAGTTAAGACAATTTTATGCATGAAAATTTCTGGAATATATTTTATGAATAAATAGCAATAGCCAGATTAAGGGGAATGATGAGTTTTGCACATTTTTTGGGGAAAACTGTTTTAGCCAGGGAAAATAGCATGGTAAAGGTCCTGGTACATGAACTGTTGGATATATTCAAAGAGCAAAATCACTTGGGACCTCATAAATGATTGGGAATAAGTAAAATCAGAGTCTTCATCAAGGATCACATGATGTAGGACCTTTGAAATAAGAATTCATTTGTTTTCAAATGGCCACTGCAACTATAATGTTAGATGCCATTGAGTTGGTTCTGAAATATAACACCATATGTACAACATACAGAAGAGTTGTTCTGTCCTGAGTCATTCTCACTTCCTTGTTATATTTGAGTTCATTTTTGAAGCCCCTGTGACTTTTTATCTCATTGAGGGCCACCCTCTTCTTCAGTGACCCTCAACTTTATCAAGTATGATGTCTTTCTCCAGGGACATCCAGATATTATCTCCTGATAACAAGTCCAAAATACATGAGAAAAATTCTGACCTTTTCATTTCTAAGGAGCATTCATTCTAGCTGTATTTCTTCTTAGTCATATTTGTTTGTTCCTCTGGTAGCCCTCTTATATGCTTCATTAACAATCTAATTCAAAGGCATTGATTATTGTTTAGTCTTCTTGTTTATTGTCTAGCTTTAACATGCACATGAGGCAATTCAAAAAACAATGGCTTGGATTATTTATACCTAAGTCCTCAAAGTGACATCTTTGTATTCAACACTTTAAAGAAATCTTTTACAAGGTGATTAGTACCAGCAGAGATAGGGAAAGAGATATACCAGTTAGGACTCTAATGTAAAAGTTATCAAGAGATATCATTTCATGGAAGAGGGTAATTGCAACAGAGAGTAAAGCGACAACATATATTTAAAATTATTGCTTGTAGGACACTTTGATTCATCTGTATAAGATTTTGATCCTTCTCTCTTTCTTTCTTTTACCACATACTAATCACTAGCAAACACATTTACTTGACCTTCACTCTATCTACAAAATCCAACTTTCTTACTTGCTCTATTGTTACCATGCAGGTTCAGTACCTTAGTATCTCCTGCCTAGATGACAATTTCTTAACTGGTCTTTTCATTTCTAATGTAATTTCCACATTGTGTATTGTCAACCCAGCAACGAGTATGATCTATACTAAACTGTGAAACCTTTAAAATAATGTTTAATTATCTGGTTCAGTTACATCTTCAATTTAACCCTCTACTAGGTTTCTGGTGTGGCTCTCTAGGATCAGCATTGGACTGTGAACAACAAGATCCATAGCAAAAATCACCAGCTGCTCCTCAGAAACCATATACAGGGTTGCTATGAGTCAGAATCGACTGGATGACCCTTAGACACAACAATAACTGCTTTATTATTTCAGCTCACTTTCTGCCAGGTATATTGCCTTTCTTTCTATTCCTGGAATATACAACATAGTCACTTGCTTCAAAAATTTTATATAATATTTACTTTCTATCTAAAGCTCTCTTTCTCTAGATGAGTTGTATCTGACTCTTCACCTTCTTCATATCTTTATTTAATGTGAAAACCTCAGTTAGTTAGACCCACTTGATTTGCTATTTAAAATCGCTGCCCCTGAACCTAAACATTCTATTTTTCCTGATGTTTTTTATTCCATAAAACCTACATAATGTGTTTATTCCATTAATTTGATTTCTTACTGTATGTCAACAATGCCTGTAGGGTAGTCATTCATATTGCTCATAAAACAGACCCAATACTCCCTTTTCTAGGCTAATAGGAAGATTGCATTTATCGAACATTTTATGTTTGAATGGGACTATGTTATTAGTTCTAGCAAATGAATGTGGACAAAAGCACTATGTTTCCTTTTTGTTCTACAACATTTAATTACTACTCTAATACTCCAGAGCTTTCTTTCCGTCTGCCACTATAACTGGCAACATTTCAGAGAATGGCTGATCCAACACTCTTACCTCTAGAATGATGACATATGGATCTGAGCCAGCCAGTAGTAATGATTTAGCTTTTGCAAGACATAAATCTTTAGTGTTTTAAACTTCAAGTAATTGGTATTACTTAATACAGAAGCTTTATCTAGGTCGATATAAGCATGGGATTTTGTTTCTTTTGTTCATTATTGCATCCTTACCACCATTCGCCTGCTAGTTTGTTGTACTAATGCCTAGGATATCAATCTTCATACATTTCAACTTATTTTTGATAATTTAAAAATTTTCTAGATTCACACTTCATACATTCACTGTTATAATTTTTAATGTATGTTTCAGTTATTTCAATATTTAATGGATTTCACTGTAATTCTATGGCATTGTTATTTTAAATAGCAACAGTTTGTCCCATAGTAGATAGATTTCAGGGAAACTTTCAGATTAAGACAGACTAGCAAGAAGGAGCTGTAGAATACTTCTGAATGTCTAGCCACTGAAAACCTTATGAACAGTAGTGGAATGTTGTTAGATATATTACCAGAAGATTAAAACAGTCTGGATACCAACAGAATATAGTCAAATATAGTGTCAGAAGATGAGATCCTCAAATTGGAAGGCACTCAAATTACAAATAGGTAAGAACTGCCTCCTCAAAGTAGAGTTGACCGTGATGATGGAAATGGTATAAAGCTTTTGGACTATCGTTTACTAATAGGTACAATGTAAAATGAAGAGAAATAATGGAAATATCCATAAAAATTATAATATTGAATGTATAAAATATGAATCTATAAAATTTTACAGTTATCAAAAGTAAATTGGATTGTATAAAGATCAATAATCTAGGCATTAGTGAGCTAAAATGGATTGGTATTGTCTATTTTGAATTTGACAATCATATGATTTACTATGCTGGGAATGGCAAATTACAGAATAATGGTATCACAATCATTGTTAAAAAGAACATTTCAAGATCTATCTTAAAGTACAATGCTGTATGTGATATTATAATATTCATGCACCTACAAGCAAGTCCAGAATTGCAATTGATTTGTATGACAAGTACTGGACTGCAAACCAAAAGATCAGAGGTTTGAGCCCACTAGTTGCTTCACGCAGAAAAATGAAGTTTTCTGCTCCCATAAATAGTTAAAGCTTCTGAAACTGTATACATAGTTGCAGTGAAAAATAATTGATTGAAAGCACTTAACAACAACAACAAAGAACAACAAATTAATACCACAATTACTGAAATGTGCACACAAACCACTAAAGTCAGTCATAATGAAATGGAAGAATTCTACTTACTTCTTCAATGTGAAATTGATTTAACAAGCAATCAACATGTAATGATAATTGCTAATAATTGGAATACAATGTATGTAAACAAAAAGAATGGTAAGCAGTTAGAAATTATGGGTTTGGTGATAGAAATGATTCTGGAGACCACATTGTAGAATTTTGCAAAACCAAGGATTTATTCCTTGAAAATGCCTTTATAAGCAGCATAAAAGGTGACACTACACAAATGTACCTTGTCAGCTGGAATATACAGGGATCAAATTGACTACATGTGTAGAAAAAGATGGTGGAAAACTTCAATATCATTAGTCAAAAGAAGGCCAGAGGCAGACTGTGGAATAGACCACCCATTGCTCATATATAAGTTGCAGCCACAGCTAAAGAAAATTTAAAAAAATACATGAGAAGCAAATATCACATTTTACCTATGACATATGAGTTTAGGGACCAACTCAAGAACAGATTTGATGCATTAAACACTAATGATCAAATACCAGAAGGTCTGTGGGATATTAAGAACAACATACAGGAAAAATGCAAAAGCTCATTAAAAAGACAGGAAAAAAAAAAAGAATAACAATAAAATGTATGTCAGAAGAGACTCTGAAATTTGTTCTTCTGCATAGATACTGTAATATGGATAATGTTGTTTTTTGTTGTTGTTATGTGCCGTGGAGTCGGTTCTGACTCATAGCGACCCTGTACAGGGTTTCTGAGCCTGTAAATCTTTGCGGGAGTAGAAAGCCTCATCTTTCTCCCACAGAACAGAATAGAATAGAGAAAATCAAAAGAGCTGAACAGAATTATTCAATTGGCAGCACAAGAAGGCAAAGCAAATTATCCTAATGACATGCACAAAGACATTGAGTTAAGAAACCAAAAGGGAAAAACATGCTCAACATTTCTCTAATTCAATGAACTGAAGAAAAATTTTAAATGTCACCTTGCAATATTGAAGAATTCTATGGGCACAACATAGAAGGATACAGAAAGCATCAAAAGAAGATGGAATGTATACAGAGTCATTGTACTAAAAATAAATGGTAGATGTTCACTCATATCAAGAGGCAGTATATTTTCAAGAACTAATCATACTTAAAGATGAAATATAAGCTGAACTGATGGCACTGGCATAGAGCAAGTATCCAGGAGTCGTTGGAATACAAATAAAAATCGTTCAACAAACAGCATTGGAAGTACTCATTAATCTATGTCTAGAAATTTGGGAGCCAGACTTGGCAAACTAATTGGAAGAATTCCACAGAAGTACCCATACCAAAGATAACTGACCCAAGGGAATGCAATAATCATCAAACAATATTAATATCACAATGAAGTAAACTTTTTCTGAAGACAAATGAAAAACACCTGCAACAGTAAAATGACTTAAAACTGCCGAATTTCAAGCAGGATTCAGAATATGCTATTAGCGATATCATTGCTAATGTCAGATGAATTTTTACTGGCATCAAAGAAGGATGTGTACATGTGTTTAATGATTATGCATAGGGTTTTAACTATGTGGATCATGACAAACTATGGATCATGTGGATCATGACAAACTATGGATAACATTAAAACGTATCAGTAATCCAGAACACATAATTGTGCTCATTAGCAACCTCTACACAGAAGAAGAGGCAATTGTTTGAACAGAACAAGGAGATACTGAATTATAAAATATCAGGAAAGGTATGTGCCAAGCTTGTATTCTTTAACAATTCTTATTTGGGCTATATATTAAGCAAATAAATTCTACATCCTTGTGATGTTGATTTTTTTTTTTGTTTACATTGAGCTGCGACCCATACCTAATGTTGTGGCCCTTGATCTTCATGAGTATGCATTTATGTCATCAGCAAGCAAGGTTGTATTATCTGAAATTGCAGGTTGTTAAGTTCTGATGTCTTGTTCTTTTTCATATAATCCATTTTAGCAGATTGTTTGCTCAGTATGTAGATTGGAATTATAGTGATAAAAAAGAATCTGTTCACAACTTTCCTGTTCTTAATACGTGTTCAGTTAGAACAACTGTCTCTTAGTCTAGGTACAGGTTCCTCATGAGCACAATTAAGTGTTCTGTAATATCTATTCTGCACAATGCTATCCAATTTTTTTCATGACTCATGCAGTCAAAAGCTTTGCCTAGTTAATAAGGCACAATTAAACATCTTTCTAGTGTTCTCTTCTTTTTGCCAACATTCAAGGGACATTAGTAATGATATCCCTTGTCCCACATTCTTTTCTGAATCAAGTTTAAACATTTGCAGTTCCTTTTCAACATATTATTGTATCCACTTTTTAATTATTTTAAGAAAAAATTTAGTTGCATATGATATTAATGATAGTGTCCTATGATTTCCACATTCTGTTGGGTCACCCTCTTTGGAATGGACACAAAGAAAGATGTCTTCCAATCAG
>NW_006408900.1:2043107-2048214 GCF_000296735.1 Chrysochloris asiatica
GATCTTCCTTATTCACTGTCCAGCTTTTGCATCCATATGAGGTTATTGAAAATTCAATAGTAGATATCATCAAAGAAAAACAGGGAATTACTGTTGTTTGTGACACGTTGTTAGTGAAACCAACAGTTTTATCTTTTTTGTTTGTTTGTTATTGTTGTTTCATTCTTGGTAGAGATTCTTAATTGTCTGACTTTTATCAGCTATTAAGCAGCTGCCATCAGATGTTCTTACATTATGATGACAGAAGCTATTGCTAACAATGTATATTAAGTGTAGCAGCAAAGATGTTAGATTATGGTGCCATTCACAGATTTCTGCTTTCTTTGTATGAATCTGCAGTCCAGTGTGGTACTGTAGGATAAGCACTAGACAGCTAACCTCAAGATCAGCGATTCAAATCCACCTGTTGATCCCTGGAAATCCTATATAGGGTCATTATGAGTTGGAAACATTTGAGAACACACAACAAAAACAAAATAAGCATGAGTCTAGAACACTGGTGTGGCAGTGTAGGATAAGAACTGTACTTCTGTTGCTGTTGTTAAGTGACTCATAGTGACCCTGTATAGGGTATACAAGGAGCAGCTGGTAAATTTGAATTGCCATACTTGTGGTTCATAGTCAACTGCTGATACACAGCATCACACTAGGACTGGACTGGTAATAACAAAGTCAGTGGTTCAAATCCACCAGCCATGCCTCAAAAATGTTATAAAGAGTCCTACAAGTCCAAACTGACTTGATAGCACTTAACAAAATAACAGCAGTATGAGTCCACTTGACAAGAGCTGATAAACCCATTATCTTGCATACTTGGTGTAAAGATAAATAGTTTGTATATCTTGCTTCTTTTGTTTGTTTGCTTTGTTGTTGTTGTCAAGTGTCTTCGAGTCAATTCCGACCCATAGTGACCCTGTATAGGGTTTCCAAGGAGCAGCTGGTGAGCTACAACCACCAACCGTGCAGTTCAAAAGACCTTGCATTAACCCACAGCGCCACACCAGGGCATAGTTTATGAATACACTACAGTGATTCCTCATTACTCTGTACATTTTTACAAATTTCTTCCTCAGAGGGTCCCACATAAGTTTATCAGATTTTGAGTTCTATCCATTGCAAATGTAGCTTTATTGAATTTAAGAAACCTGGGTTAGATGGTTTGATTAAGCCCTGTGCTGTATACTGGGTGTGCCATAGGATTTTTTCTCTATAGTCCTGTACCAAGATGTTTGTTTTGACAGAAGAAGAGTTTTTATTTAGGATACTGATAAGTCACTTATCTGCAAATTCTTCATACTGTGGTGGCTTGCATGTAATGATATTGTAACGGTATGCTGCTGGTGCTTCAAATAACAAGAGGATCATTCCTGGTGAGTATGTTTCAGTGGTGCTTCCAGACTAAGTTAGACTAGAAACAAGACTTAGTGATCCACTTTTTGAAAATTTCCAATGAAAATTCTATGAATCACAATAGAACATTATCCACCTCACTTATTTTGGACACATGATATTGAGGGACCAATCACTGGAGGACAATGTGTTTTGTGAGTTAAAAGACAATGTGTTTGGTCAGTAAGGATGGAAAAGACTTTCACTAAGATAGATGGATACAGTAGCAAAAATGAGAGATTGAAACATGTTGGAAATTATTAGAATGATAATTATACAGGACAATATTTTGTTCTGTTCCACATAGATTGTCATAAGTCAGTTTGATTCCACAGCAATTAACAATAACAAATTAATTATTAGCTATTAGGAGTGTAATTTCAATGTGTCACATGTTAACTGCTTCTTTGCAAAAGCAGGTCCATATATTGCAGGGTATCAGTCTTTAAAAAGAAGCCTCGGTAGCATAGTGGATTATGAACTTGGTTTCTAACCTCATAATCAGTAGTTTGAATCTGCTAGTTGCTCTGTGAGAGCTAAATGAGGCTTTTTGTTCCTATAAAGATTTAGAACCTCGGAAAGTGAATACATGCTGCTATGAGTCAAAATTGACTCAGTGGCACACGACCATCACCACTACATTTTATACATTAAGCACTATATAGAATGGGAATCAACACTTGGTTGAGACAAATGCTCACTGATCACATGGAAAGAATTGTGCTATGTCTGGTGTCAGTTATAGCTTATACTGTAATCAAGAAACATTATTTAATATTAAACATACAGTTATGTCCAGGCTGAGATATATAATCAAAGGCCACTTTAAGGATGGCCCTACTAACATCATCCTGCCTATTCAAAAATTATTAATGCTTTTAATTTACCTTGGTTAAATTCATAACAGCGACTCAGTGGGAACTCCTCAATGCAGGGCCAACTAAGACAGTTTAAAGTAAAAGTTGTCAGCAGGCAGCAGAGCAAATCAGTAAGTCAAAGCAAGGGAGAGACCCAGTGGTGTTTGTCAATATCTGGATACCTTGCTCACTGGCCAATTATTGTCACTCCACAGAAATAGAATGAACCCCAGCCAAAATTTGGTTCAGATTTTGAAACTAATGATGCCACACTCATGCCAAGAGAATATGAAATGGCCTATTAGTCATATAATGAGGCTTTCTGGGGAGAGCAGGGCTAACTCCCAATCTACTCTGAAATGGCTTGAGAGAGTTGAGAAAGGCAATTGTCTTTACTTCTGTGTTGTTTAGGAAGTCAGGATGACTTGTTATTGTACTTGTCAAGGTTTTCATGGTGTGAACTTCATACCAGCACAACAGGAGGAAGAACTAGGGCTTTCTTATCAATTTGCCTAAGTGGGGAGCAGACATACAAAAGGGAGTGGTTTGGATTGAAGTTTATCACAGTAAAAAATAGACAAAGAAGTTGGACATGTTCATTTTCAACCAACTTTATAATATCATCTTATCCAACGTAATTGACACATAATCAGTTCATGAAAAGTAAGTTCAGTACAACAAAATATATCACAAATTCTAACATGTCTCAACATCTCTGAGCTGAATGACTATATCATTACAGGCTCTCAGCTAGTCTACATATTTAGGTCCATGTTTGCAAATCTTTGCAGTTGTATCAGTCTAATTTAATGCACAAAAAAAAGAAATATTAGGAATTGTCAAAGAATGGACTTTGGAAAGCAGAAATTAAGTGCTGATAGAATGGACAGAAGATTCTGAAAAGTAGATTCTAGTATGGGGGCACAAGAAATAACTTCTAGAATAACTGAAGTGATTCATTAAAGGAACTACAACGTAAGAGCAACCTTGAAGTTTTGCCAGAATTAGCTGCATATCAGTACTTCTCCACTCATTATTCCTGTAAGGAATTAAAAGAGTACTCCATATAATGAACACATTGTTTGGTAGTTAGTTTTTGTGATACACCATTAAGTAGATTCTGATTCATAGTGACCCTGTATAGGGTTTCTCAAGATTGATTGCTGGATTTGAACTGCTGACCTTGGGATTATCCTGCATGCTACACCAAGACTTTTTTAAATTTTAGAATGGTATATTTTTTCACTTTGTCGTTGTCAAAACTTTGTGGGGGTCATGTTTATATTTTTCTGGCCTCACAGGGGTGAAGGAGAACCAAACTCAAAACCATCACAAGGCAGATTCCTATGAAGCAGAAGATAAATACCTCCACCTTACAATCTTCTTTACCTTAATCTGGTATAAACCATCCTTCACATAGTACTCTCTGTTTCACATCTATGTTCAATAATCCATGGCAACAGCCACACAGAGCTCAGAACCAAACTCATGACTATGGGGTTTAGTAGGGAAGAAATAGGTTATAGTTCAGGATCAGAAACTACTCACAATGCATCAATTTTCCAATCAAGATGTAGTCTTCAGTCTCTCAGCCAAGTGGTCCCTCAGCCTTGCCGTATCTGAACAAATGTTTCGAAGCTCATTCAATCAGTCTGTAAATGTCCAAATGGCACCTTCTGCAAGTCAACACCCTTCCCATAGGCACTCAGCTTTACTTGGTCCATGGGAAACTGCTCTATCTCTCCATGCCATCGCCTCTGTCACCATATTGGCTGCCACCACATTTCTAGGTAAGTCTCTCATGATCTAATCATGTTTTTCTTTCTTGATGGTCCTGGGGTAATCTGTTACTGTTTCTGAGATGGCTCCTTTTAAGCATAGTGGGATAGCAAAACTGACCAATCCCAAAGTTAGAGTCCTGTATAATCTAATAGCATGGTCCCATCGACACTAGACTCCTGGTGTTGCACTGTAGGATCACCATTGGACTGTGACAGGCAGTTAAAACTCACCATCTGCTCCTTGGACACCTTATACAGGGTCATCAAGAGCCAGAACCAATTCAACGGCTCTTAACAATAACCCAATCACTTGGATAGAAACCTCTTATCAAGAAATTTCAAGGTGCAACTGCCATCACAAAGTCCTAGTATGATGCTGTGGGGTAATACACTGGACTGCAAAGTCAGTTTGAACTGCAAAGGTCCATAGTTCAGGCTCACCAGTTGCTCCTGAAAAACCCTGTGCAGGATTGATATGGGTTGGAACAGACTCGATGGCACTTAACAAAAGCAACAACAATTGCCATCACACTCATATGTCAGTTTGTCATACTGTGGCAGTTTGCATATTGCTGTGATTCTAGAAGTTATGCCACAGGTATTTTAAATACCAGCAAAGGCACCCATGTGGAGAGAGTTCAGTTGAGCTTCCAAAAGAAGAAAGACTAGAAAGGAGAGATAGACAACTTCTGAATATTTAGTCTCTGAAAACCTTATGAATAGCAGTGCAACACTGTCAGAACCAGAATTATGAATATTGAAACATTAGGATAAGAACAGGTAGAGTGCTGAAGATGAAGAAGGTATAGAACTAGAACACTGTAAGATATAGATCCAGAAGATGACGTCCTCATGTTGGAAGACACTCAAAATACAGATGGGTAAGAGCTGCTTCCACAAAGGAGAGTTGAGCATGATGATACGAATGGAGTAAACCTTCAGAACCTTAATTTGATTATGGGGCACAGCTCAAAATGAAGAGAAACAGCTGTAAACATCATTTAAGAATAGGGACATGAAATGTACAGAGTATGAAGCTAGGAAAATTGGAAATTGTCAAAAGTGCAATGGATTAGTATT
>NW_006408900.1:2050033-2051924 GCF_000296735.1 Chrysochloris asiatica
GGGAAACAGGTAGATGACATATGGTTCACACCTGTATCTCTGAAGATTTGTCATACCTCTGTGATGTGATTTCTGTTCTGTGGCCGTATTTACTGTGACTTTCTCAAGATGGTCACACTCTTCTCAAGATAGCTGCACCCTTGTGCAAATACCTTTTTTAAACAAGATAATAAGACAACTATACACGTGAAGCCCAACAGATGGAATGCACAGAAACCAAATCGACTGCATTTGTGGGAAGAGATGGTAGAAAAGCTCCATATTATCAGCCAAAATAAGGCCAGGGGCAAAATGTGGAATAGACTAACTCATATGTAAATTCAGGTTGAAAATGAAGAAAATTAAAACAACTCAGTAAAAGCAAAAAATATGACCTTGAACATATCCTATCTCAATTTAGGCATCATATCAGGAACAGATTTGATGCATTAGATATGAAGGACCGAAGACCAGAAGAGTTGTGGGATGCCATCAGGAACATCATACAAAATGAAAGAAAAAGGTCATTAAGAAAAGAAAGAAGGAGAAGATCAAAATGGATGTCAGAAAAAGACTCTGAAACTTTCTATCCAAGGTAGTGATGCCAAAGCAAATGGAAGAAATGAGGAGGTAAGGAGGTTACATGAAAATGTCAAAGGCAGCTCAAGAAGATAATGTTAAATATTATAATGAAATGTGCAAAGACATGGAGTTAGGAAACCTTGGACTGACAAACAACAAGCCAATCTGTGTTGGAAGAAGTATAGCCAAAATGCTCCTTGGAAGCCAGGACGACTTTGTCTCTCATACTTCATACAGGAAGAACTAGTCCCTGGAGAAGGATATCATATTTGGTAAAATTAAGGTGCAGAGTAAAAGAAGAAGGTCCCCAGTGAGATGGATTGGCACAGTAGCAGCAGCAGCAATGGGCTAAAAATACCAATGATTGTGAGATTGATACCGACGAAATGGGACCCATAGGCATCAACAGTTTAAATCATGAATATCTTTTGTTTACTATTTATTTTATAATTTTTGAAATGAATAAAATTAAAATTAATTGATGTCACTTTTTAAGGAAAATAAATCACTTTAAATTACATTACATTATTTAGGTTTGCTTTGGAAAAATGTGAGAATATCTTAAATGCCTTTGAAATACTTCTGAAATTTAATGCTAGTTAATAGGTTGGCAGTTCAAGCTCACCATCTGCTCCTTGGAAATCCTATACAGGGTCGCTATGCATCAGAACCGACTCGATGGCAATTCAAACAACAACAAATCTACTATATAAAATATTAGCTTTTTGCATAATGAAGTTTTTGTAAAAAGTACTTATTATTCATTCACTTTATGGATATAGACTTGCTTTTCTGAGTGATGCAAACCTAATAGTTAAAATTTAATTTGTGACTATACGTGTTTATATTCTCTGCTTTTAGCCTAGATCCACTGGACATCAGCAATGATATCCCTCACTTCACAGCCTCTTCTGAAGCCAGCTTGAACCTCTGGAAGTTCTTTGTCAATATATACTTGCAGCCATTTCTGTGTTACCTTTAGTAAAACTATACCTTCATGGGATATCAGACAGGTTGTCTGATTATTTCTGCATTCCGTTGGGTCACTTCTTTTTGGAATGGGCATAAATACTAGGCAAAAATACAGATCTCTTCCAATCAGTCAGCCAGAGAGTGGTCTTCAAAATTTCTTGGCATAGATGACTGAGTGCCTCCTGTGCCACCTCATTTTCTTGAAAGATTTCAATTTTCATTCCATCAATTCTTGGAGCTTGTTGTTTGCCATTTCCTTCAATGCACCTTGGACTTTCTCCTTCAGTATCATTGGCTCTTGATCATATGCTACCTCTTGAAAGGGTTGAACATTAACCATTTCCTTTTGGTACCGTGA
>NW_006408900.1:2052879-2053386 GCF_000296735.1 Chrysochloris asiatica
ACTCTTACAGCCACCACAAGTCTCAGTACTTCAGAACCTTAAACCCACTTTTTTGAGAGATCACCGTACTGAGGAACTACTGGCTTTTTGGACTTATGCCCCCCACAGCATGCAGCTGCAGCCCTGGCTGCTTTGGGCTTGTGGGGAGGGGCTGGAACCAACTCGTGCAGACCCTCCAGTGACGGGGAGCCTCGAACAGGGTGAGCCACTGGAGATGGGGGAGGAGAAGGCAGGGAACATATGCCCTGAAGTGGGATTTCGGTATGTACAGGGGGCAGAGAAGTTAGTTTAAAAAACAAAAAAGCAAAAACCAAACAAGCAGGAAAAGAGGAAAGGCTGCGACTGTCTGACGTCATCAGGCGCGGACTATGCCCGCCAGGCAGAACCGCCTCTGTCCTGCCCAATTGGGCTGCGTGGCCAAACAACTCCTGCACCAACCAGCTGAGCCATTCATGTTTGTGGGCCCCACTGCTGCAGCGAGCAGCCCCTCTCCCATCCAACTGAGCC
>NW_006408900.1:2054117-2054786 GCF_000296735.1 Chrysochloris asiatica
ATTTTCTTCTGGGTTTTATTTTTCCTTTTTATTTTATTTCAATATTTTTTTCTCTTTTCCCTCTTTCTTCTTTCTTTTCTCTATTTTTCTTTTATCCCTTTTTTCCTCTTTCTCCCATTTTTTGTTCTTGCATTTGATTCCAACTTTGTTTTTTTACCCGGCTAGTGTTGTTTGGCTGTTACAAGCCTCCCTTCTGCTATTGGAGGACTCTTTGTCTCCCTATATTACACGAGAATAGTCAGCAACTGCTGCCAAATAACCAAGCTGCATTCACACCATATAAAACACCAAAACCCAGGCAATAACCAATACCAACTTCCAGATGCCAAGGAAACAGGCAGCACCTGTGAAAGTTACCCTGAGTCAAGCAATAAGTAAAGTGAAAAGGTAAGACCACACCCTGACCACATCTTCCTGGAAGAAACCAGAAAGCACACAAACAAACAAAAAAAGTACCAAAATACATACTCATTTAAGTATTAGGGCCACAGATAAACATCAAACATGATCAAGAAGCAAAAACAGATGACCATATCAGCACATGTCCAGAAAAAAAGATAAAATATCTAAGACAAATGACCCAGAAGTAGATCTGGACTCCATTCTAGGAAGAGGGCATGCCCTGGAAATGTCTCAGAAGGAATTCAGAAAAACGATTATAAAATGTTT
>NW_006408901.1:0-498 GCF_000296735.1 Chrysochloris asiatica
ACTACTGCAAGAAACCAAAAGAGACTTACAAAGATGGAAGAATGTACCATGCTCCTGGAGAGGAAGACTTAACACTGTGAAAGTGTCAATACTGCCCAAAGCAATTTACACATATAATGCAATACCAATTCAGATTCCAAAAACTTTCTTCAAAGAGATGGAAAAAGCAATTACAAACTTTATATGGAAAGGAAAGAGACCCAGGATAAGCAAAGTACTGCTTAAAACAAGAAGAAGTTGGAGGCCTGTCACTCTCTGACTTTAAAATATACTACATGGCTACAGTGGCCAAAACAGGTTGGTACTGGTACAATGAAAGGTATATAGATGAATGGAAAAGAATCAAGAATCCAGAAATTAATGCATCTACATACAGCCAATTGATCTTCAACAAAACACTAAAATATGTCCCATGGGGAGGGGATAGTCTCTTAAACAGATGTTGTTGGCAGAACTGGAAAATGATATGCAAAAGTCTGAAACAAGACCTTCACCTCA
>NW_006408901.1:2107-2768 GCF_000296735.1 Chrysochloris asiatica
ATAAAACTATAGGTAGAAACCGGAACCACATCCAGATCTCCAGAGCTGAGAAATCTCCACTTGAAAGGATGAGCAGACCAGCCTGCAGCGATTAGAAGAATAAAAGATACCTCTTGAAAGAAAGACCTGCAGGAAAAATGGAGGCAGATGGGCTGTTACTACAAGAACAAACAAATCGTTTCCCTAGAAAATATCAAGGCAAGTGGCCAGGTTTTCTCAATGCAAACCCCCTTCCAAGACTAAGACTCAATGGAAATACACTCTCTGATTGGTGACCACACACATCACCGATGGGGGGGAAGTGGGGTAAAAGCAGCAATGAAACGGCAAGCTAAGCCCTACAATGTTCAGTGGACTTCTGTGGACACAGTTGGGGACATGGTTGGTAAGCAGTGTGTAGAGGCCTGGGGACTCTTGGGCCCAGAGACAGTGGTGTGGCTACGGAGGACTCGAGAAGAGAGTGGAGCTACCGGCGGACGGGAAGAGAGGACATATGCACAGGAGCACCCACACTTGCAGATGATACCCACGTGACCTGGACTGGATGACTGGATGATTGAGCTCAACCAGGAGAGGAAAGAAGAGGGAGAAAAAAAGAAAGAAAGAAAGAAAGAGTGAGCTGATACAGTCTGATGAACTTGACCTATACCTATGGAGCAGC
>NW_006408901.1:3284-5449 GCF_000296735.1 Chrysochloris asiatica
GGACCCTACCCAGAGAAACAGAGATGCCTGAGATGGAGACAGAGATGATGACACGGAGTGATGAAGTGACTGGGGACTTTGGACCCAGAGAGGGAAAGGGACTGTCAGAACTGGAAAGCGATATGCAAAAGTTTGAAACAAGACCTTTACTTCACCCCTTATACAAACCCATCTCAGCATGGATTAAAGACCTAAATGTGAATTCCAAAATTATGAAGGCCATCAATGAAACAATAGGGACAAATGTGAGGGCATTAATTCAGGGAATACATAAACTACCAAACATTTTGAAAACTACACAAACAAAACTAGACAAAATAGATGAGTGGGACATACTAAAAATTTTAAAAAATTATGTGCATCAAAAGGCTTCACCAGAAGAGTAAAAAGGGAACCCACAGAACGGGAAAAAATCTTTTGCAATGACACATCAGACAAGGAACTCATTTTTAAAATATATAGGAAAATACAACACCTCTACAAGAAAAAGACAAATAATCCAATTTACAAATGGGCACAGGACATGAAAAGACACTTCACCAGGAGGAGATCCTGGCAGACAACAAACTTATGAAGAAATGTTCATGATCACTAGCCATTAGAGAGATGCGAATCAAAAAAACAATGAAATATCATCTCACACCAACAATAACAGCAAAGATATAAAAAAAGTAATGGACAATAAATGCTAGCCAGGATGTGAAGAGACTGGGACGTTCCTGCATTGCTGGTATGATTGCAAAATGGTCCAACCTTTCTGGAAAGCAATATAATGCTTCTTCAGAAGGTTGGCGATAGAAATACCTTATGATTCAGCAATTCCTCAGTTGGTTTTTCCCCACAAGAAATATGAGCTATAACACAAGTTATATATGCACAACAATGTTGATAGCAGCACTATTTACAGTCGCAAAAAGATGGAAACAGATTAAGTGCTCATCAATGGAAGAATGGATAAACATGTGGTACATACACACAATGTAATTTTATGCTACCTTGAAGAACAACAAGGAAACTGTAAGTTATCACATAACATGGATGAACCTTGAGAACATTATGTTGATTGAAATTAATCAGTCCCCAAAGGAGAAATACTACATAGAACCCCTATTGTAAAAGACTAAGAAAAAGAGCCCATACTAAAGCGGGGGAGGGAGATTCATTGCTGGTTGCCTGGATGTGAGGGGTGGGGGAGGGGGAAGGGAAGGGAATGTGGAGCACATGGTAAGGAATAGACACAGGATAGTTTGGGTGCTAGGGAGGGGGCCAATACACAAGAAGGGGAAGGGGAATGGAAGAACAAGGAAGATGGGAAAACAATTAGGATTAAGGGCAGGTTTGCATGGGCTAAGCGAGACAGAGGAATATAATGATGTATGCACAACCTTGGAACAACAGGGCTCTGGAATACAGGGATGGAGACATGGTTGGAAAGGTGGAAAGGGTGGAAATAATGTTAAGATGCTTGGTTGTCTGTTGAATCTTGGTTCCCCTGGCATACCATTATAAAATGGACACTTGATGGGGAGAGAAAGGAATAGCCAGAAATATCACCACAGAAAGCTTGTAAGTCCATCTTCTGCCTATAACTGATTGGAATACCTAAAATGGGGCTACAACGTGCCCAGTAAAGGAGGCTTCCTGTTGTTCCTCTGCATTACATAAGACAATAAGTGGAATCCTGAACCTAACCTGGAATCTTCTGAGGTGGAAATTTTCCACTTCAAAAAGGACAAGCAGACTAGCTTGGAGCGACTAGAGGAACAGAAGATACTTTTTGAAAGAAAGACCTACGGGAAAAATACAAAACAATAGAGGCAGATGGACTGTTACTACAAGAACAAACAAGTTGCTTGCCAAGCAGATTCAAAAGTACACGATTTCCCGCCTCAGCTCCAAATTCCACAGACTACATGCCTTCAAACCTTTAAACTATTCCTAACTCTGTGGGTCCAAGTTTTGGAGCTCTGTCTTGCCTCTTTTTTGCCTGGAATTCTGAGTTATTGCTGACAGCGACCTTCACTACACCTTCACCCTAGGCACCATCAAGCCCTGCCTCTTGGCTGTCTTTTGAATCTTTGTTTTCCTTGCATTATATTATAAAATAGACATGGGAAGGGGAGAGAAAGGAATAGCCAGAAACATCACCATAGAAAGCTTGTAAG
>NW_006408901.1:6621-8662 GCF_000296735.1 Chrysochloris asiatica
TGGCAATGAAATGATATACGATAGAATGAATGTAAAACTAATGTTCTCCCATGTAAACTATCATATAATTCACAATAAAATATTTAAAAAACAACAACTCCCAATCAAAAGAAGTCCAGATCCAGATGAATTCACTGATGAGTTCTACCAAACATTCGGGGAAGAGCTGTCACCAATTCTATCTCAAATTATTCCAGAATATAGAGGAGGATGGAAAACTTCCTAATACATTTTATGAAGCAAGCATAACTCTCATTCCAAAACCAGGGAAGAATGTCCTGATAAAAACCGTCAACAAAGTAGGAATTGAAGGGAAATTCCTCAACATAATTAAGAGCATATATACAAAATGCTTTATTGTGAATTATGTGATAGTTTACTTGGCAGAACATTAGCTTTACATTCATCATATTGTATATGGTTTCATTGTCATGATTACAATCCCCTCCATGCATCATCAACCAACCAAAGAGTATACCCTGCAAACCTGTCCCCTAGTCGTCAGCACATAGCTCCTCTCCTTCTCTGGGTCTAGAGTCCCCAGCTGCTCCATCACTCCACATCATCCTCTCTGCCTCCATCTCTGGCATCACTGTTTCTCTGAGTAGGGTCCCGCACTCTGCTCTTTTCTCTTGATGGTCCCAGGGGCCTCCGATCCTGGACTGCAAGTCAGTCATTCCCATCTTTTGGCTACAACACGTCTACCTTTACATTTCCAACTCTCACAATCAGTCCTGATAACAATTATTCACTATTGTACCACAAGAGACCTGTCTACATCTCTTTTTATCAGCCCTGCTCAGCCAGATTGGATACTACTCAGTGGAGATTCTACCTTCCTCCACGCCTTCTGGATCTCAGTTCCCTGTTGAAAGCTTGTAAGCCAGTCACTTCTTGCCTTTGTAGCCTCCCTCCACATTTTAGGTAGCCAATGACCAAGTTGCTCATCCCTGTCTACTCTGTGTATGCAGGGGGTGGGAATGATCATCGCTGTAAAGATTTGCTCCCTCTTTTGAGCTACGGCATCCATAGGTGTATGTCAACTTCATCAAATTGTATCACATTACTCTTTCTTTTTTTGTATTCTTTCTTCTTCTAGTTAAACTATGATCATTCATTTATTGAAGCTAGGACAAGTGGGCATTATTTCCAAGTATGGGTGTTCTTATGCATATGCCATCTCTTATCAGCTGGACGCTTAACTCTCCACTCTAGACCTATGTGGCTATGTCACTGACTCTGGGCCCAGGACTCCCCAGGTCTTGCCACACTGC
The DNA here is from genome assembly GCF_000296735.1 of Chrysochloris asiatica. Lineage (NCBI taxonomy): Eukaryota > Metazoa > Chordata > Mammalia > Afrosoricida > Chrysochloridae > Chrysochloris > Chrysochloris asiatica. The sequence goes on from NW_006408901.1 coordinate 7,896, forward strand.
TGGCCAACCAGGTCTCCACCCAGGTTCACAGGAGTCTATTGAACATTGTAGGGCTTAGCTCGCAGCTTCATTGCTGTTTTTCCCTCACTTCCCCTTATCGGTGACCAACGTGGTCACCAACCAGAGTGCATGTGTGAAAGTGTATTCCCACTGATTTTAGTCTTGGAAGGGAGTTTGCCCTGAGGGGATCTGATCACTTACCTTGATATCTCCTGGGCAAGCAACTTGTTGTTCTTGTAGAAATCAATCAGACAGCCATTATTGTTTTGTATTTTTTCTGTGGGTCTTTCTTTCAAGAAGTATCTTTTGTTCTACCCACTCCAGGCTGGTATGCTTGTCTTTTCAAGCAGAAATTTCCCACTTCAGAAGATTCTGGATGGAGTTCAGGGTTATACCTATGGTCATAATTTTATAGTGCAGAGGCTCTGCAGGAAGCCTCCTTCACTGGGCACGACGTAGCCCCATTTTAGGTATTCCGATCAGTTATAGGCAGAAGACGGACTTACAAGCTTTCTATGGTGATATTTCTGGCTATTCCTTCCTCTCCCCCTCAAGTATCTATTTTATAATGGCATGCCAGGGGAACCAAGGTTCAAATGACAGGCAAGCAACTTAACATTATTTTCTGCCTTTTGCCCATACAAAGGCAAGCAAGTCAGATTAAGCTCAGATCTCTCAGCAGGAACCATGCAAGCGAGAAGGCAATGGGGAGACATATATAAAACCCTGAAAGAAAAAAATTGCCAACCAAGAATCCTTTATCCAGC
>NW_006408901.1:9472-10730 GCF_000296735.1 Chrysochloris asiatica
AGAAAACAAGATCCTTCAATATGCTGTCTGCAAGAGACACATCTCACACACAGAGACAAAAACAGATTAAAAGTCAAAGGATGGGAAAAAATATACCAAGCTAATTGCAATAAAAAGAGAACAGGAGTGGCAGTACTAATCTCAGATAAAATAAACTTTAGGGCAAAAACCAGCATAATAGATAAAGATGGATATGATTAAAGGGACAATTGAACAAGATGAAATAACCACATTAAATATCTATGCTCCCAATGAAAGAGCGCCAAAATATATAAAACAAACTCTAATAGATTTGAAGAAAGAAATAGGAGCGGAGGTCTCTAGGACCATCAATGGAGAGGAGCCGAGAGCTGGACCCTACCCAGAGAAGCAGCGAGGCCCGAGATGGAGGCAGAGACGAAGATGTGGAGTGATGAAGCGGCGGGGGACTTTGGATTCAGAGAGGGAGAGGGACTGTGTGCTGAAGAATGGGGGAGGGGGGGAGTGTAGGGGCGGGTTTATAGGGTGTACCCTTTGGTCGGTGGATGGTGCATGGAGGGGATTGGAACCATGGCGGTGAAACGATGTACGGTGGAATGAATGTAAAACTAAAGTTCTCCCACGTAAAATATCATATAATTCACAATAAAATATGGAAAGAAAGAAAAAAGACAGCCAAGCATCTTAACATTATTCCCCCCTTTTCCCCATTCCAACCATGTCTCAATCTCTGTATCCCAGAGCCCTGTAATTCCAAGGTTGTGCAAACATCCTTCTTTACCTCTGTGGATTGGGAGATTTTTGATGAACTGATCAATTTCTTCTTTTGTTATGGGTCTGTTCAAGTTTTCTACTACACGCTGTGTAAGTTTAGGTAGGTCATGTTTTTCTAAAAATGTATCCATCTCTTCTAAGTTTTCAAATTTGTTGGAGTATGACTTTTCATAGTATTTTGTTATTATCATTTTGATTTCCTTTGGTTCTGTTGTGATATCGCCCATGTGGTTTCTAAAGCGTGTTATTTGTGTCTTCTTCCTCTTTTCTTTTGTTTAGTTTTCCAATGGTTTGTTAATTTTGTTAATCCTTTCAAAGAACCAGCTTCTTGTCTTGGAGATTCTTTCTGTTGTTTTTCTGTTTTCTATCTCATTTATTTCTGCTCTAATTTTTATTATTTTTTTCTTTTGGTGGCTGTAGGTTCCCTCTGTTGGTCTGTTTTTAATTCTTGTAGACGCTGTGTTAATGTGTTAATTTTGGTTCTTTCTTCTTTTGGGATGTGTGC
>NW_006408901.1:38358-39603 GCF_000296735.1 Chrysochloris asiatica
TAAAGGATTCTTGGTTGGAAATTTTTTTCTTGCAGGGTTTTATATATGTTTCCCCATTGTCTTCTTGCCTGCATGGTTCCTGCTGAGAGATCTGAGCTTAATCTGACTTGTTTGCCCTTATATGTGACCTTTCTGTTTTCTCTGGCTACTTTCAGAAGCATCTCCTTGTCTTTGAGTTTGGAAAGCTTGACTATGATATGTCTTGGTGATTTTCTCTTGGGGTCTGCCCTTCTTGGAGTCCGTTGTGCTTCTTGTATGTTAATTTTTTCGCTTTTCAGGATGTTGGAAAAATGCTCTTCCAGAAGTTCTTTGACTATTTCCTCAGTGATTCTTCTTGCTCAGGAATGCCAATGATTCTTAAGTTATTCCTCTTCATGTTGTCCAGCATGAATCTTATATCATCTTCAGAATTTTTTGTCCTTTTTTGTGTTTGTTCTTCTATCTTGGAAGTATTGAAAGACCTGTCTTCCAGCTCGCTGATTCTTCCTTTCATCTCGTCTATTCTATTCTTTAGTCCTTCCAGAGTGTTTTCTATTTCTGCCACTTTGTTATTGACTGTTTTGTTCTCTTTCTGTAGGTTTTGTATTGCTTCCAATGCTGTGTCTATCTTGTTTGATTGTTCTTGTTGCACTTTCCTGGCTTCTTCCTTATTTTTCTCAACTCACTTGTAGAGTGTTTTGAGACATTTCATAATCACTTTTCTGAATTCTTTCTCAGGCATTTCCAGGGCCTGCCCTCCTTCCATAATGGATTCCAGGTCTACCTCTGGGTTATTTGTCTCAGATATTTTATCTTTTTTCTGGACATGTGCTGATATGGTCATCTGTTTTTGCCTCTTGGATATGTTTACTGTTTATCTGTGGGCCTAACACTTAAGTGATTATGTATTTTGGTACTTTTTTACGCTTGATGATTGTTTCCAGGGAGAGGTGATCAGGGTGTGGTCTTCTCTTTTCCCTCTTCTTATTGCTTAACTCGGGGTGACTTTCACAGGTATTGTCTGTTTCCCTGGTGTATGTCTGCTGGTATTGGTTCTTGCCTGGGTTTTGGTGTTTCATAAGGTGTGATTACAGTTTGACTTTTTGGCTGTGGTTGCTGACTTTTTTTGTGTAATATAGGGAGACAAAGTATTTTCCCAAAACAAAAAGGAGGCTATGCAACCGCCAAGCAACTGAAGTTGGGTAAAATCAAAAACCAAATCAGGATCAGAAGCAAAAACGAAAATGAGAGAAAGAGGGAAGCAAA
>NW_006408901.1:39961-54829 GCF_000296735.1 Chrysochloris asiatica
TAAGGAAGAAAATTCTGACTCCTAATATATGTATGTTTTTAGAGTCCTCTCTTTCAGTCACTTCTGCCCTCCTCTCCTTGCTGTTAGGTGCTGTCTAGTCTATTCGGACCTGTAGTGACCCTGTATAGGGTCTCTGAGGAGCGGCTGGCGGGCATGAACCGCTGGGTCTACAGCTCAAAAGTCCCTGTAGTGCATCACCTCAGCCTTCAGCGCTGTGCCGGACTCCTCTCAAACCAGTGAAAATGAGTAGGCAGACCACATATGATGGGTGCCCGCGTCCCCTGCGCAGGTCCTCCTAAGAGCGACCTGTGAGCTTGAGCTACTGACCCCGCAGACCAAAAGGGCCTGGAATGGCACTCCAGTTCCCCATGCTACAATGGGACGGCTCTCAAATCCGTGAGTGCAACCAACCGAGTAGGACACACAGCCGTGTCTCCTGTATAAAGTTTCCTGTGAGTGGTTGGTGAGCATGTGCTACCGACTCTGTCCCACTGGGCTTGTCACTCAAAGGAATCTGCAGTGCAGCATCCCTCTCCACAGACTACACTGGGCTCTCTTTCAAACCCGTGAAGTCTGGCCTAGGTGCATGTGTTCCTGGCAGAGGAGAGCGCCAGGGGTGAGGGTGGGTCCCGGACGCTCGGCTAAGCCCTTACCTCCTCTCACCCAGATGTCTGTGGGCAAACCATGAGTGCACCCCCTCCCGATGCCAAAGAAAATAATAATAATAATAATAATAATAATAATAATAATAATAATAATAATAAACTAGTTCGGAACCACCCAATGTCGGCAAAGCCCCTTACATATTCCTGCGGAACGTTTCCACGGCTTGGCATCTCTGTGGCCCCTATTCAGTCCAGCCGCTCTGTCTCTCCCAGGCTGTGGGCCCAGATCACCTAGCCTGGCCAGAGGGCTTAAGGGAACGTGCCCCACTGCCTCCGATCCAAGTTCCACTGGCTACAATTCCCCCAGCCTCTAAGCCCCTCCTAACTCTGTGGATCTGAGTCTGGGAGCTCTGTCTTGACTCCTTTCTGTCCAGACTTCTGCGCCACTTTTGCCGGCGACCTTCACCCTAGCTGCCAGCGTGTCCTGCCCTCTGTGCTTCCTCAGTTAATCTAAAATGTTATTACTCTGTTTTGGATCCCTCTAGTTTTTGCTACTTGTTAATATGCTGTGGGGTGGCTTATGACCCACCACTAGCCAGTCTATGGTTTCCTGTGGGAGTTGCAGCGCACAATTTTTGCAATTCTTCAGGGTTTGCGGTCTGGTGGCTTGAGCCACAGCAGGGGTGTTTTGTTGTTGGGATTGAGTTGCTATTTAGCTTGGGTTGGTCTCTGAGACTGAGCGGAGTATTAACCTAGGCTGAAGAAGTGGGGGCTGGGCTTCGTGCTTGTAGGCAGATGGGGTCTGTTTTGATGATGTCTAAAATGACTCTTTGTCCTCCTGTGCCTTGGGCCCCCCAATTTTCCCTATATATTCACTGGTAATGCCTAATGTGGCTATGGGGACCCCCCTGGGATGGACTATGTTGGTTCCTGTGGGCTCACTGGTTTTCTGAGAGCGTCTGCTCAGCCCTGTTAGGCTCTGCAGTGGGCGGAGCCTTCCCCCCTGTAAGAGCTGGGAGCAGGCGAGTGGGGGTTAAAATTTCTCTCAATTCCTCAATAATTAGTTCTTTCAAAAAATCAAGTTCATGAAGTTGCCGCCTAATGTTTTATGTTTGCCCAAAAGCTGTCTGTCCACCAGGCTGGGGCCCGTACTGTGACCCTGCCCCCTAATTTGTCCCGAGCTCACGTACCTGTCCTCCTGGTCAGGGAAGTGCCACCGGAAGTTCAACAATCAGCATCTTTAATCTGAAATTGATCAAGCATGTAATCAAGATGCAGTGATAATTACTTGTGATAGGAATGTGAAAGTTGGAAACAAAAAGGAAGGGCATCCAGTTGGAAAATATGGCCTTGGTAATAGAAACAATGCTGAAGATCATATAATAGACATTTGCAAGAACAACAGCTTATTCATTGCAAATACAATTTTTTTCAATAACATAAATGGCTACTATGCATGTGGACTTCACCGACGGGAGATACAGAAATCAAAACAACTACATCTTTGGAAAGAGTCTATGGAGAAGCTTGATATTATCAGCCAAAACAAGGATAGGAGCTGACTGTGAAATTATCAATTGATAATAGGCAAGTTCATATTGAAGTTGAAAAAAAAAATGAAAAGAATTCAACAAAAGCCAAATATGACCTTGAATATACCCCACCTGAATTTAGAGACCATCTCGCTAACAGATTTGATATATTAGATACTATTATTTAAGACTAGGGGAATTGTAGGATAATATCAAGAACATCAAACTTGAAGAATGCAAAAGATCATTAAAAAGGCAGGAAAGAAAGAAAAGTACAAAACGGATGTCAGAAGTCACTTTGAAACTTGCGTTTGAATGTAGAGAAAGTAAAAGAGTTGAACAAAAAATTCCAAAGGGCAGTTCAGAATACAATATCAAGTATAATGAAATGTGCAAGGAAGGTTACTGAGGGGCAGGAGGGAGGGGACAGTAGGGGGCAGGGAGGAGAGTAAATGGGATGGGGGCAATACAAAGGGAGAAAAAAGGGTAGAGGTGTGGGGAAGATGGGGAAAGACTCTGGTAGGTATACATGGGCTGAATAGAATAGGGTGGACTGTGACATTTGCACAACCTTGGAATAATGAGCCTATATTATACAGGGATCGAGCCATAGGCTAAAGGGATAAAGGAGAGGAAATAATGTTAAGATATTTGATGGTTCACAAAAGGACAGATATTGCATAAGATCATTATTGTAAAAGCTTAAGAAAAGATATCCATACTAAAGTGGAGGAAAAAAATAGGATATTTCCAGATGAACAGATATTAAAGGACTTTGTAAAAACAAGACCAAACTTACAGAAAAATGTTCAAGGGAGTCCTTTGGACAGAGAACCAACAATATTAGAAAACAAACTGAGATTAAGACACCTGACAATATCATCCAGAAAACAACCCAGAAGAATAAATATCCAAATTAAATAAGATTAAAGACTAAAAACAGAGAACCAGAAGTGTACATTTATAAATGATGACAACTACAAAGCAACAGAACAGCTCGTGGAACATCTGGCAGTTTCGAACTTCTGACCCTGAGGTTAGCAGCCCAATTCATAACCACTATGCTACCAGAGCTCTGGTTATGAATCAGGCTGTGAACCGCAAGGTCAGCAGTTTGAAACTACCAACTGTTCCAGGGGATAAAGATGAGGTGTTCTGCTCCCGTAAAGATTTACAGCCTCGGAAACCCTGTACAGGGTTGCTAAGAGTTGGAACACACTCCACGACACACAGCTAAGAGTTGGAACACATTCCACGACACACAGCCAGCCAATTGCAGGGTAAATCAAGGAAAAAGGACATATCCATAATAAATACCTACATACCCAATGAAAGAGCCTCCAAATACATAAAGCAAATATTAACATAATTGAAGAGAAATAGACAACTCCACAATAATAATAGGACACTTAAATACTTCACTTTCAATGAAGGACAAAACAACTAGAAAGAAACTAAGCAAAAATACAAAAGAGCTCAAAAACACAATCAACCAACTTGGCCTCTTCGATAGATACAGAAAAATCCAACTGACAAAATCACAAAACACATTGTTTTCCAGGGCATATGAACCATACTCCAAAACAGACCATACTTTAGATCACAAAGCAATACTCAATAAACTTTAAATATTGAAATAATACAAAACATCTTCTTAGATCACAGCTTTATAAAATTAAAAATCAACAGTAAGAGTATCTAGGAAAATTAATTAAATACATGGAAAATGAATGACACCCTGCTTAAAAATTACTAACAGAAATAAGAAAAAATATGAAATTAAAAAAAAAATCCTAGAAGAGAATGAGATATTTTAGATACACCCAAAATTTCTAACAGAGCAAGAGCAGTGCAAAGAAGTCATTTTATAATAAATGGACACATCAAAAGAGAAAAAACAAAATCAATATCTTAACAACTCTAACAATTAGAAAAAGAGAAGCACGCAATAAATACAGTCGCCAAAAGAAATGAAAGAGTAAACATTAGAATAGAAATAAATGAAACAGAAAATAGAAAAACAATAAATAAGACTAGTTGCTGATTTTTTTGTCAATATTAACAAAATTGGCAAATCATAGGCACATATAATATGAAGGAAAACAAAGAGAAGATGCAAACAACACAAATAAGAAATGAAATGGGTAATGTCACAACAGAACAAACTGAAATAAAAATAGTAACAGAATACTATGAGGAACTGTATACCAATGTAAATCTAAAAACCTAGAAGAATTAGATTTCTAGAAGCACATAACCTACATAAAGAAACACAGATTGAGGTAGAAAATTTGAACAAATAAATAATTAATGAAGAAATTGAAAAAAAAAAAACAAAAAACGCCTTATATGATAAAACACCCTGCACCAGATGACTTCACTGGAAAATTCTATCAAACATTCAGACATCAATTCTACTCAAGCTATTCCAGAACATAGGATAGGAGGGAAAACTTCTGAATTCACCTTATGAAGCAAAAATAACTGATACCAAAGCCAAGCAAATACAGACCAATATCCCTCATGCAAAAATCCTCAACAAAATCCTAGACAACAGAATACAACACCATATAAAAAACAAAGATATAGTAAGTACATCATGACCATGTGGGACTCATACCAGGTGCGCAAGGATCCAATATTATAAAGTCAACATAAATTACAACATAAATAAAAACAAAGGAAAAGAACCACAATTTTGAAAACCACATAAATCACATTTGACAAAATTCAACACCGTTCCTGATTAAAAAACACTCAGCAAACCAGAAACAGAAGAGAAATTCTTCAACACAATTAAGGGCATGTACACAAAACCAACAGCCAACATCTTTCCCCTTGTGACACGGTAGCCTTCTATCATCACTCCTATTCAACACTGTATAGGAAGTCCTAGCCAGGGTAATGAGGCAAAAAGATAAACAAAAGGTAACTAAACTGTTAAGGAAGATGTAAAAGTATCCCTATTAGTAGATTTCACAGAAAATCCCAGAGACTCGACAAGAAAGGTGCTCTGGTAGCGCAGTGGATTACAAGCTGGGCAACACACAACCATCACCAATAATAACAAGCAAGAAAAGTACTGGAACTAATCCAGAGAAAAAGATTCAACCGAGTGGCATGGTACAAGTGATTCAAAAATCAGTTGGAGTCCATTAAACCAAAAAGAGAACTCTGAAAAGGAAATAAGGAAAACAATACCTTTTAAGATATTTTTAAGATAGCTACCAGTAAGATAGAGTTGTGGTATGGTGCTGTGGAATAAAGCACTGGACTCCAAGATCACAAGGTCAGTTTGAACCACAATGTTGGCGGTTCAAACTCACCAACTACTTGTTGGAAACCCTATACAGGGTCGCTATGAGTCAGAACATATTCGACAGCACTTAACAAGAAGAACAACAATAAGGTAAAGTGTGTAGGAATAAACCTAACCAGACACAAAGACTTATCAAAAGGAAATTTCAAAATACTACTACAAGAAACTAAGAGACCTGCATAAATGGAAGAACATGTCATGCTCATGGATAGGAAGACTCAACATTGTGAAAATGTCAATATTACTCAAAGAGATTTATAGAAATAATGGAAAAACCCAGAATAAAAATGACGGTATGACTGACTACTACAAGAAATAAGCAAGTTGTTTACCAGGAAGCCATCAAGGCAAGCAATCAAGTCCCTTCAGGACAAATTCCCCTCTAAGACTGAAACTCAAAGGGCACACACGAGCAGGCATGTAAGCTTGCTCGCAAGCACATTGGTCTACTGGTGAGTGGAAGAGGGGGAAAGGCAAAAATGAAGAAATGGGCTGAGTTGAACCACGTTCCATAGACTCATGCTGACATGGAGATAAGAGAGAGAAGAGGAAGGGCTGGTTGGTCCAAAGTGTGGTGAGACCAGGGGACACCTGATCCCATGGACAAAGCCATAGAGGGCTAGAGCTGAGAGTGAAGCATCCAGCTGATATGAGGTGAGGGGAGATGCACAAGAACACCCAAACTTGCAGATAGTACCCATTTGACCTAGCCTCAATGGCTTGATAATTAGCACTTAACTAGGGGAAGATTAAAAAAAAAAAATTTATAAAGGAAACAAGGGTAAATTGCTACAATTTGATGAACTTGACCTATACTCATGGAGGTAGTAGCTCAAAATACCAACTGAGAGGGAAGGAGTCTTCACATCAAGTATCAATTCTATCCAGGGTAGAGAGGGATGGGCAACTTAGAATGGAAGGGGGGAGGGGGGAGATAAAGGCACGAAATAACTGACTTACAAGGTTTCAAGAGGGAATTTATAGAATCCCCACTGAATAGTTTTCACTTTGTCTAGATGGGTCTGGTAAAAAGAGATGGGGATAAGATTCTTATGGTTCAATAGTGAGTAATTGTTATCGTGACTAATTGCGACTGTCATAATTGTAAAGGTAGAAATTTTGTTAACAAAAATGGGGGAAATGGGGGAGTAGTTAATTTTACAGTCCAGAAACAGAGGACCATGAAGGGAGAAGAGCACAAGCAGAATGTGGGACCTTATCCAGAGAAACAGTGACACCAGAGATGGAGGCAGAGATGGGGGCATGGAGAGAGGGAACAGCTGAGCACTCTAGATTCATGGCAAGAGAGGGACTGAGAGCTGGTGGCCAGGAGGCAGACTTGCAGAATGTGCCCTTTGGTGGTGTAAACTATTATATATGCCTGAGTGTTTAAAAAAAAAAAGAGAGAGAGAGAGAGAACTAAAATGAATAGAGAAAAATACTATTGACACACGGTGGGAATTATAATCATTGTAATGAAACAAAGTATATAATTTGTTGAATATAAAACTGATGATCTGCCCTGTAAACTTTCACTCGATTCACAAAAACTTAAAAAAACCCCAAAACTTATTGTTGTTGTTAAGTGCCTTTCAGTCTTTTCCAACTTACAGCGAGCGACCCTGTATAGGGTTTTCAAGGAGAAACTTGAGTGTTTGAACACCTTGAAGTCCAGTGCTTATCCTACAACACCATACCAAGACTCCAAACTCGATGTTGTTAAGTGCCATCAATTTGGTTCCAACTCATAGTAACCCTGTATAGGGTTTCCAAGGAGTAGCTGGTGAGTTTGAACCACCTAAGTGCTTATCCTATAGCACCACAGGACTCCACACTATATAGAAACATATTAATTTGGGTGAAAGGGAAAGGAAATATACAGTAAGAGGGTGGTCAAGACAATATCACTAAAGACATGGTGAGGTGCACAAGAGTTACAGACAGCAGAGGTAATCCTGTATTATCAGTAATAACAAATGCTAACCTACAAATGAATACACATGCAGACAAGCAAGATGAATATTCACGAGTAGGTGAATATTCATGCCCACATATATGTTTGGCAGATAATATTTCCACATGACCTATAAATATATCCATGTATATAACAGAACAAACGGAGGCAAATGTATGCAATCTTCTTAGCCATAACCAAAACTGTGAGGAAATGGATCACTGGTCCTGGAGGCTTAGAACCATAGTCACAGAGGACATTAAAGTCAATTGGCATAATATAGTCCATAAAGACAATGTTATTTTTTTTACTCAAAACACAAAAGCTTGTGAGTAGATACCTTAAGGTGGAATATGTATTGGTCTCTCGTTGTCCAAAGCAAAGAGGAGTGAAGAAAATCAGTGATACATGAAACCACTTAGTCCAAAGGATTAATGGACTATGTAGACTTCAACCTTCATCATTCCAAGACCAGAAGAACCAGATACTGCCCAGCTACCACTGCTAAACACTCTGGAAGGGATCACAATATGAGGTCCTACATAAAGTAGGCAAAAAATGTAGAACAAAATTCAAAATCATAAAAAAAAAAAAAAAAGACCAGGCTTACTGATCTGACAGAGATATGCAGATGATACAATCTTCTTTGTGGAAAGTGAAGATGTGGATAGTCCTCTTTAAATGGGCCAAAAAAATGAAGATATTTGCATCTCATGTGAATGTGCACCAACAGGTTACCTTCTCAGAAAAGGAGTTTAACAACCAAGTGGACAGGATGACCTGTTTGTTCTATGGAAACTAATAATGCTTTCTCCAGTCACTCCTGTCATTATCCAAGGAGCTCATGAACAAAGTGGTCATGGTGGCAGAGATAGAGGTTATGCATGGGCTCAGTAGCATGGACTTCCACTCACCAAGGCTGACTTGGCTACAGCCACTGCTGAGTGCCCAATCTGCCAGAAGCAATAATTAATACTGAGCCCCAGATATGGGACCAATTCTCTTAAAGAAGAATCAGCAACCAGTGTTTTGTTCTTTCTGTAATAGAGTTGATGGTTGATCCAAGAAGTCCTTGATAACTTTAATCTTTTCTCCATTGATAAGAATGTTGTTTATTGGTCCAGTGGTGAGGATTTTTGTTTTCTTTACATTAAGCCATCCATACCAAAGGATCTTCATCAGTAAGTATTTTAAGTCCTCTTCACTTTCAGCAAGCAGGGTTGTATCATCTGCATATCGCAGGTTGTTAATGAGACTTCCTCCAACCCTGATGCCACGTTTTTCTTCATATAACCCAGCTTTGCTGGGAGTGATCTGAATGTAGAAAACGGCTTCACTTCTGTTGCTTGACACAGTTCCAGCAGATAGATTATCATGCAAGGCAGATAGCTCTCAGAAGTCGCTTTCTATCTTCTCTTTAGGGTAACTTTGAATTTACTTGTAAAAATATACAATATGGCCATATTCACAGTCTTTCACTATGATTTCTACAAACCTTAGGAAAAACTGGCTTAGCAACAATTGCTTTCAGCTTCGGTGGATTGAATACAAAGAGAATTGTATAAATTACTCTCTTTCACAGAAATCCTAAGTACAAAGTAATTGCATTTGTCAGACCACAAAAGCAGATAACAAATTAAAGTCAAGCTGACCTACCCCTATAGACCTCACCACAATCAGTCACCAGCCAGAATTCACAAACCCCTACATACAAGCACCTGCGTAAATAAGCAGAAAATAATGAACTTAAGTGAAGGGTAGTTTTAAGCTGATAATCTACATTTCCTGCAGCAATTAGCCAGGTTGAGCTTTATGCCACAGAGCTTCCAAGCAATTTAATGACTACTTTAGAAAAATAAATAAGTGGATGTTAGTAATACTTTTTATTATGAAAATAATAGTACATTATGTAGGATAGAAGATTGATAATTAGTTAGTAGAAATAATAAGGTAGTGCAAGCATTGATAATTAATAGAAACTTATGTTACTAAGAAAATGTAATCAGGAGTCTGATAAGTAGAAATGATTTGTGTAAGGTTTGATTTAATCTTTTAGTGGAAACAAGAAGAAACAATTTATCACATACTGGGAAAGGAGATAAAAGTCAGTTTGACATTCACCCCCCCCCCACACACACACAGAGTGGACAGAGAAGGGCAGCTTGGACATTGGATACTCAAATTGGGAGGGGGGGGACTACAAAGTCAAGAAGTGACTGGCTTACAAGCTTTCAAGAGGGAACCTAGTGCTAGGGAGCATGGAGGAAGGCAGAATCTCCAGTAGGCACTATTCAATCTGTCTGGGCGGAGCTGATGAAAGGAGATACAAATGGGTAACTCGTGATATTGTAGTGAATAATGCTTATCAGGACGGACTATGAGGGTTGGACATGCAAAGGTAGAAGTTTTGTAACATGGAAGGGAGTGATTAAATCTCCAGGATAGGAGCGGAGGCCTCTGGGACCATCAAAGGAGAAGAGCCGAGAGCGGGACCCTACCCAGAGAAACAGAGATGCCTGAGATGGAGGCAGAGATGATGACGCGGAGTGATGAAGCAACTGGGGACTTTGGATCCAGAGAGGGAAAGGGACTGTGGGCCGAAAACTGGGGGGAGGAGGGGGAAGTGTAGGGGGCGGGTTTCTGGGATATACCCTTTGGATGGTTGATGATGCATGGAGGGGATTGGAACCATGGCAATGAGATGATATACGATGGAATGAATGTAAAACTAAAGTTCCCCCATGTAAACTATCATATAATTCACAATAAAACATTTTTAAAAAAAAGTCAGTTTGAACATCACATAAATATTTTTGTCAAAGTTGTCTAATGACCAGGTGCAAGAATGTTGTGATAAACTGTGTAATAAGTCAAGAAAAGATCAAAGTGTCAATTCATTATGTACTGTGTAGTTTTACGTATAAAAATAAAGACTTGCTGAGCTGGGCCAGAACAACAGGCAGACAGAGAAAGAGAACCTCTTGATTGCTTTCATTTTCGCCAACTCCGCGTCTCCTCTCGTGTCCCACAACCCTGTATGAGCTGGACTCCCGCACAGCTTCTTGGATTATTTGCTCAGCATACAGGTGGAATAAGTATGGTGAAAGAATACAACCCTGTGGCACACCTTTCTTAATTTTAAACCATTCAGTGTTCCCATGTTCTGTTCAAACAATTTCCTCTTGATCCATGCACGGATTCCTCATGAGCACAATTAAGTGTTCCGGATACTCATACTTTGCAAATCGAAAGCCTTTGTATAGTCAAGACATTACTTACTGATGATTATCAAAGACCTTCGACATAAAGAAAATAATACTTCTCACAACTGGAGTAATAAGCTACACCCTGAGAAATGGAGAAAAGATGAAAGTTGTCAAGAATTTCATTTTACTTAAATTAACCAACAACACTCATAAAAGCAGCAGTTAGGAAATCAAGCAATATATTTCATTGGGCAAAACTGGTGCAGAAGACCTCTTAAAAATCTTAAAAATGCCAAGATATCACTTTGATGACTAAAGTAAGCCTGACCCAAGGCAAGGTATTTTCAATTTCATCTTATGCATTTGAAATCTGTACAATGAAAAGGGAGGGCCAAAAGGAATGCATTTGAACGATAAGGTTGGTGAAGAATACTACATATACCACAGGCTTCTAGAAGGATGAACAAATATGTATTGGAAGAAATACAGCCAAAATACTCTTAGAAGTAAGGATGGCAAGACTCGGTCTTACTTTGAACATGTTATCAGAAGGACATCATGCCTGGTAAAATAGAGGGTCAGTGAACAAGACAGAGATCCTCAGCAAAATGGATTGAAACAAGGTTGCAGCAATGGGCTCAAACATACTATTGTGAGGATGGCACCAGAATGAGCTATGTTTTCTTCTGTTACACATAAGCTATGAGTGGGAACCAACTTGATGGCACTTAACAACAACTGTCCTCACCACAGAAGACATCTGTCAGTCTCTTGGTCACCCTGATTTTCAGGGTTGACTTGGCACTTGGCTTATTCTGTCTTATCCTTTGTCCCACACCCTGTGTCATTTCTACACCTGGTGTGGCGCTGTGGGTTAATACGCCAGACTGCAAAGCCGTTTGAACTGCAAGGTCAAGCTCACCAGTCACTCCTCGGAAACCCTACACAGGGTCGCAACTGACTCGACGGCACTTAACAACAACCACAACATAAGGTTGGTGGTTCAAGCTCACCAGCTGCTCTTTGGAAACCCTATACAGGGTCGCTATGTGTCGGAATCGACTCGATGGCATGTAACAACAACATCTGATTAAAATTTTATTACATTACTGCTCTTTCTTACTTTCTTTAATCAAATGTTCACCTTATTTCAGTATTTCACAAGATGCTATTTGATAACAAAAATAGTATAAATCAAAAAGGAAAAATAAATCATTCTTAGCTATTCTTGAGGTGTACCTAATGTATTTATGAAAGTGATAGCCAAGTAGCTTTTGGTTTTTAAAAAAGTGTAACAAGGCAATACCAATCCCTGAGGAATTGCTATTTATAAATGAACCTGTTCATGATGAGCTGAAAATAATTCCCTCAACAGTTCCAGATTTTAGTAAAACCTCTCAAAGTATTATCTACAAAATAATTCCTCTAACACTTTCAGATTTTAATAAAAACCTCTCAAAGTGGAATATACAGATGCAAAGATTCTAGTAGGAAGAAAACTGAGTGAATTCCCCTGGGAAAAAAAAAAAAAGAAAACTTCAAAACATAATTCTAACACTAGTGACAGAACAGGTACCCTTTGCTTGACTTCATTTCCTTCAGTGAAACGGTCTTCATGAGAAACAAAATTGACTTGTTTGTTTTAGTGAGGAATTAGGCTAACCTTGCACTGTGTGACAAAGCGCTGGGCCGCAACATCAGTTTGAACCACAAGGTCAGCAGTTCAAACTAACCAGTTGCTCCTTGGAAATACTATACAGGGTCACTATGAGTTAGAACTGACTGGATGGCACTTAACAACAACAATAAATGTTAACCTCTACAACCTTGTCTGACAGATATGATAGGAGAATATTGATTAAGTAAGCTTCTATCCTGCTATCTGCGGAGTCCTGGTGTGGCGCTGTGGGTTAATGCGCCAGACTGCAAAGCCGTTTGAACTGCAAGGTCGGCAGTTCAAGCTCACCAGCTGCTCCTCGGAAACCCTATACAGGGTCGCTATGAGTCAGCACCGACTCGACGGCACGTAACAACAACAACAACAATCCTGCTATCTACATCAAAATAGTTTATTTGCTTGCTGGTATTCAAACTGTTGTTACGTGCCCTAGAGTTGGTTCTGACGCCTAGTGACCCTGCACAGGGTTTCCGAGGCTATAAATCTTTATGGGAGCAGAATGCCTCATCTTTCTCCCACGGAACGGCTGATAGTTTCGAATTGCTGACCTTGAGGTTGGCAGCCTGACTCATAACCACTACATTACCAGGGCAAAAAACAGACCTAGGGAAGCACAACTCCAAGCAAGTGACCCCACCCACCCAATGGGGCTGACACAGAAAGACTCTAGAAAGACTCTTGGCCTTAGCTGCACCAGGAGTGATGGCTTAGATGGCAAAAGGAAGAAAATCCAAACTCTGTATTCTGTGTCCTTAATCACTATACTAGTGAAAGAAACCACCATTTAATAGTTTACCAAGACTTGTACTAGGCCCTGAACACTACTTTGGCCCATTTTAATACACACACACACACACACACACACAATTCTATGATGTTATTGTAGGTAATCTAGTTGGTTATGATTCATAGAGACCTTATATAGGGTTTCTGAGAGAGGCTGGTGGGTCTGAACTGTCAACCTTGTGGTTAACAGTCCAGTGCTTATCCTAGAGTGCCACACCAGGGTTGATACTATTGTCCCTTGCTTATAGAAAGGGGAATAAGCTCTGAGACACTAAGAAATATGCTTCCAAATATTGGTAAAGTTCAGATACAAATTACTGTGAACTACTCTTCTTATAATTTGGCAATTACTTATGAAATGCTGTGACATTTCAAATTATTTTCTATTATTGTTATTTAAAACTCTTGTTTATAAATATAACATTGGCCTTTATATTACCAACTCAGGGCCATGCACTCAGTAGGCTCTAATACAGTTGTTAAGTTTAATTCATAAGAAAAATTAGAATACTCATGTGCTTTTTCCCCATTTCACTTATCCTTCTGAACTGTTAAACTATTGACAAGGAGATGCCCACTTTATCTCTTCCATGTTAAAAAGTCTTTTTTAGATAGAGATGGAATAAATTTTCTCAATTAAAAAATAGTCCTCGTGTCATAATGAGAGCTAATTGGAAATAGGGATTAGCAAAAATGAATAATAATTAATGTAAATAATATAAACTCTCTAATAAGTTAAACCTGTAAAAGCCTCTATAATAAATTATACCTGTGAAACCGAATGGCACTGTGGAATCCTGGTGTGGTGCTATAGGATACGCACTGGACCATTAGCCACAAGGTTGATGGTTCAAACCCACCAGCCATAACAGGAAACCCTATACAGGGTCGCTATGAGTTGGAAACAACTCGATAGCACTTAACAAACAAAATGGCATCAAAAGATATGCACTGAGAAAACAAACAAGATGACGAATTGGGTGGAAGTGCAGTAAGGAGCTCCATCAGCAACAACACCGAATACACGACCAAGCAGGCTCAGAACTCTGAACCACACATAAAGGAATATTTATAAGGTTGGAAGGCTTACAGCTGTGTGAATTTGTGGCAGAAGTTAGAAATCCATTGTTTTCTGGTTTGGGACACTCAGCTGCTCCAGGAGCCATCATCTTGGGTGAGACCAAGCAGGGGAAGGATCGGAGTGGCCCCAGATGCCTGGCAGAACCGCAGAGATAAAGGTGTGGATATTTTTTTCTTTTGGTATCTGTTTATTGGTCCCTTGCTGTCTGAGCACCTCCATTCTGGTGACTATAGGGGTGCCTGAGCTAGTGGACACCCCAGCCCCACCCTTGGAGGGTTCTACTATGCATGCACACTGGTCTCCTCGAAATTTAAAGAGACAGTTTCCAATTAAAACCAAACGGCCACAGCCGACCCTGAACTGTTTATAACTAGAAAAAAGGCCTGAACGGGGATTGTGGAGCAGGTCAAGCAGACAAAAAAGGAAATAGGCTGAAAATTAAATCCTAAGTTACATCAAAATGACCAACGGTGGCATCTTGAAATGTCTCAAGAAGAGTGAAAAGGGAAGCCCATTTCCTGATCACATCTACCTGGAGGCAATCAGAAAGCATAAAAAAAATACCAATACATACCCATCTAAGTATTAAGGCCACAGATAACCCCTGAATATGCCCAAAAAACAGAAGCAGATGACCATATCTGCACATGTCCAGAAACAAGATAAAGTGACTGAGGCAAATGAGCTGGATACAGATGTACACTCCA
>NW_006408901.1:56197-58344 GCF_000296735.1 Chrysochloris asiatica
AATGTTGGGAAACATGATTAGAGAAAACTTGTAAGCCCACCTTCAGCCTATAACTGATTAGAATACCTAAAAGGGGTTCTACAACTTGCCCAGTGAAATAGGCCTCGTGTAAAGCCTTTACTGGATATAGGACCTTAGGTGGAATCCTGAGTCCCATCCAGAACATTATGAGGTGAGATATTCCCATTTGAAAGGACAAGCAAACTGGAACAGCTAAAGTGGCTGAAGATACATCTTCATGATGAACCTGACCTATACTCAGAGTGGTAGTTACTCTAAATACCAACAGAGAGGGAAAGAGTCTTCACATCAAGTATCAGTGCTATCCGCTCTGTACACAGGGCAGATAGGGATGGGCAACTTAGACACTGGCTACCTAAAATGAGGCGGCAATAAAGGCACGAAGTGACTGGCTTACAAGGTTTCAAGAGGGAGTTTAGTTTAAGAATATGAGGGGAAAGAAAGAGTTCCCACTGAATAGCTGTCATCTTGTCTAGATGGGTCTGGTGAATAAGATTCATAGGATTCAATAGTGAATCACTGTTATCATGACTAATCGTGACTATCACAATTGTAAAAGGTAGAAGTTTTGTAACAAAAAAAGTGGAGTGGTTAATCTTACAGTTCAGAAACAGAGGACCCTAGGACCATCAAGAGAGGAATGCACAAGCAGAATGCGGGACCTTATCCAGAGAAGCAAGAGCCACAGAGTTGGAGGCAGAGATGGGGGCATGGAGAAGGGGAGTGGCTGAGGACTCTAGATTCATGGACTAAGAAAAGAGGAACTAAGAGCTGGTGGCCAGGAGCAGACTAGCAGAATGTGTCCTTTGGAGATGTAAATTATTATATATGCAAATGCTATATATGCATCAAAGAAGAGGAAAGTGTTTGAGAAAGAAGACCAAGAACCTCAAGATTCTAGAGCCAAAAAATTTTTTGATGAAGAGAGTTAGATGAAATCTTCTGTCTTGTTGAAGCAGGGATGGTAAGTGAGAGAAACTATTTCCTAATACAGAGTGGTTCACCAAACTTCACTGGATAGTTATGGAGGGTCTCAACTGTTATAAGACTACTTAAGATGAGAAAAAGAAAAGCACTATACAAAATGTCCTCGATGCCTACTTCAAGAAATTGATTCCAGTAGTAAAACCCTCCTTCTCCAGCAGCTCTCCTGACTCCCCAACACCAAGTCCATCTTCTTCAACAGTAACCATCTTTCCATCACCTCCTGCATTATTCAATTTTTAATGTTATAATGCTACCATATGAATGAATTTTCTGTATGCAAAACAATTGGAACAAGAGTATCAACCTTTAATCATATTTTTTTTAATTTAAACTGTTTTAAGATTTTTTATTTTTACAATACTGTATACCTACACATACATATACACACACATAGAGGAGCTCTGGTAGCATAGTGGTTACAAATCGGGCTACTAACCTCAAAGTCAGCAGCTGGAAACTACTAGCCGTTCCGCGAGAGAAAGATGAGGCTTTCTGCTCCCATAAAGATTTACAGCCTTGGAAAATCTACCCCGGGTCACTATGAGTTGGAATTGACTTGACAGCACACCACCACCACCAAGCACACACATACACATATTCTCTCTCTTCTTCTTCAGTATAGTACTATATGTAGCTACTTATATTGTTGTTTTCAAGTGCTGTCAAGTTATATAGGGTCCTATATAGTGAACCTATATAGGTTTTCTGAGGAGAGGTGAGTCTTAATTGCTCTAGTGCTGATCCTACAGTATTACTGTGAACTGTAGTATGTTTAAGATGTTTTTGTGAATTTGGAAGTGTTTCTTAAGTGCTTTGCATGCATTAAAAAAACAAAACCCAGTCATCAAATCAATTCAGACTCATAGTGACCCTTTAAAAAGGTTTCTGAGGCTGCAAACATCTTTCTGTAAAGTGTAAAGCCTCATCTTTCTCCCACGAAGAGGCTGATAGGTTTGAACCTTGCAGTTAGCAGGCCAGTGCTTATCTTACTGCACCACCAAGACTGTTTTTTTTTTTCTTAAATGATTTATTGTGAATTATGTGATAGTTTACATGGGAGAGCATTAGTTTTACATTCATTCTATCGTATATTGTCTCATTGCCATGGTTACAATCCCCTCCATTCAATCCTTCCCCAG
>NW_006408901.1:63531-73482 GCF_000296735.1 Chrysochloris asiatica
AAAAGAAAATACGGGAAAAAAAAAAAAAAAAAAAAAAAGAACCTGTATAGGGTTTCTAAGGAGTAGCTGGTGGGCGCGAACCACCGACTTTGCAGTTCAGAAGGCTCTGCAGTCTGGTCCCTTAACCCGCAGGACCACAGCAGGATTGCCTTATTGCTGGTGGTAAAAACCACCTCAAATCGTCTCCACTTGCGCTGGCTTGTGCCTTGATGGCCTGGGCCTGAGCCTTGGATGTTGGGCAGAGGGCTAGCCTGTGCTTCTGGGTCAGGAAAGCGCCGGAAATCCCTCTCCTAATGACCTTTTATAGGTTTTCTGAGTAGTGGTTGGTGGGCATGAATCACCAACCCTGTAATTCAAAAGACTTTGTACTGGCACCCCAGCCCTCAGAGCCACGCCGGGGCTCCTTCTGAACCTTCTAAAAAACAAAGAAATAAAAAAAATAAAGGGGAGACCCAAATAGGGTTCTCCAGCGGGTGCACGCGGCAGGAGGGGGGGCGCTTGCCTGCACGCGCTTGGCGGGCCTGTGGGACGCAGTTCGGTTGGGCGGGAGGGAGTCGCTCGCCCGCATGCGCTGGCAGGGCCGGGGGGAACACGGCTCGGCTCAGCGGGAGGGGGGCCGTGGGACGCAGTTCGGCTGGGAGGGGAGCCGCTCGCCCGCGCACGCCCAGCGGGGCCGGGAAATGCTGCTTGACTATGGGAGGGAAGGTGGGGCACTTGCCCGCACTCCCGGTGGGGCAGGCGGACAACTGGGCAGGGCAGAGGCAGCTTGGCTGGGCAGGCACAGTCCATGCCTGATGACGTCAGATAGTCGCTGTTTCTCCTCTTCTCCTGCTTGCCTGTTTTTTCCCTTTATTTCTTTTTTTTAAAACTAACTTCTCTCTGTTCAGAAATCCCACCCTGGGGCAGGTGTCCCTCATGCTCTCTTCTCCTTGTCTCCCTGCTGGAGTCTCCCCGCTACTGGAGGCTTCACACAAGCTGGTTCCCGCCCCGCCCCTCCAGCTAAAGTAGCTCAGGCTGCAGTGGCAGGGAGAAATTCAAGAAGCCTGTAATTCCTCAGCACAATGATTTCTCAAAAAAGTGGGTCTAAGGCTCTGATGTACTGAGATTTATGGTGGCAGCAAGAGTGTGGGTAGCCCCTGGAAGGTTTTTCTCCCGAGTTCCCCTACTCCAATCCCGGAGCCCCCGCTTACCCATGCCGCCTGGCCGCCCTGGCAAACCGGAACTCAAGACTCTTTTTTAATATGTATTGTTGGTGTTAAGTGCTGTCAAGTTGGTTCCAACTCATAGTGACCCAGGTGGGTTTGAACCACCAACCTTGTGGTTAAAACTGAACTTGTACTCCAGTGCATTATCCTGCAGTGCCCTCGAGTTGGTTCTGACCCATAATGACCCTGTATAGGATTTCTGAGGAATGGTTGACCTTGCAGTTCAGCACCACATCAGGCTGACCTTGCAGTCCAGTACCACATCAGGACTCTATTTTATATGCATGGTTGTAGTGATGGTAATGTGCTGTGGAATCAATTCTGAGTCATAGCAACATAGAAAGGTAAAACTATGTTCTATATATTAAAACAAACGTTTGACTAACTGATGCTAAATTAGAACTGTATGCACCTGCTCTGACTAAGTTGCAAATTAGACTTCAAGACAGACTTAAGAACAGGCGTCATTTGTAATCTGGAATTGCCTGCACTACTTTCTACATAAAGTTGTGCATGCTAAAGTAATGACAATAAGGGTTCTTAAAAGTAGCAGCACACTGTTCTTTTGCTGAATAGAAGGTACAGTGTGAAGTACATCTGTAGAACATATAGTTCTCACCAGAAAAGTAGCTCTCTCAAACAGAAGCACTTCATCAGCCTCGATAATTTCAGCAAAATTCCTCAGGTTCATTTCCAGCTGTTGAACATTGGGAATCAGCTGATAAACAATGCTGGACCAAGCCTAACAGAACAGAAGCATGGAGTAATGTTACTGAGAGGTATTCCTGGACCTCTGCAAATAAATACACTATAACATATGGATAAACAAATATGGTGATAATTGAGTCCCAAACAAATACTAAGAGCCAGTATAATGTAACACAAATGAAATCAGAATAGGAAGCTAATATTTTATTTTAATTCTTCAGTTGGATTTTTTTAAGTTCAAAAACTTTGTAAAATGCTAGAGAAACTTTTTTCCAATGATAATTAAAAGTAAACAAGCACTTTAATTCCATAATGTTGCCTTAGGAATAAAAGTAAAAATCTGATCTCTTATACCAATATTCTTCCAATCTAGCCACTCAAAAAATATTTAAGCCTAATAGTTAGAATACTCTAGAAGATCAGTTACATGTAATAAACATCCAAGAATCAATACTATGAAAATATCAGAACCACATGGCTCAATGTCCATTCCTTGAAAAGGATAGTATACCACTTCAAGAGTGACATTATCATTCCAAAAGTTTTGTCAGTTATACAAAATTTAATCTAATTGAATTAAAATCAATTTCCCCATGTGTTGTGTAAAAGTGACTACTTCAACCAGAGAAGTATGACTAATGTAAACAATTGAAATTGACCACCCCCTCCCTTTCTTCTCCTGCGGTTCTTTTATTAGCATCTCCATTATTAAACTTCCTTCAATTTCATTCCAATTTGTCTGGTTAAGTGTATGCTGTTCTTGTCTTCTCTACTACAGGGCAGGAACCTGGTCTTAGTCATTTGTATATCCAAAGAACATTAAGCAAATATGTAATGAGTGTTTGTTGAATATAACTTAATATAAAAATTTAAGGCATCTCTATGTAACACAGAGAGCTCTGGTACTGTAGTGGTTACAAGTCTAGCTGCTAAACTCAAGGCCAGCAGTTTGAAACTACCAGTGATTACATGGGAGAAAGATGAGGCTTTCTGCTCCTGTAAAGATTTACAGCCTTGGAAACCTTATGCAGGGTCGCTATGAGTTGGAACTGACTCCATGGCACACCACCACTACCATAACCACCATGTAACATTGATGTAAGAGATAGTAATGTCACATCTATGTTCCAATTCACTTTATTACTTAGGCACGGAAATTCATGTTCCAAGTGAATAGGTCAATATTAGTGTCACTGCTGAATTTACATTGGAGAAGGTACCAAAGTTAGCCATAGCAAAGCCACTGTCACTCACAGCAGTGTTGTGATTAGCCATTTGTCTTTGGTTGTGTTATGTACTGCCAGCCTTCACACCACAATTAGTTTTTAATCAGTGTATCATGTCCATCCTTTTCCATGGTTACCTGTTCTGTTCTATGGGAATAAGGTTTTGAGAGAAATTCCAGCCCATATTAATCTAGAACAGACATTTCAAAATGATCTCTTATTAGAGTGAGGCTGGGTCAATATAACATGGAGAAAAAATGAATTAAATATTTTAAAAACCAATAACTATTTCAATGTTCACGTAGGTTTTTCTCCTTGTCAACTCAAGTTTTTATGCTTCTGGTTGGAGATACTTGTCAGATGAAGTTGATACTAAGGATATAGCTACCAGTGATATAAAAGGATGCTTTTATACCCAGGGTCAGACTTGTTAATAACACTAGAAGTCTGAAATAAAAGTATGAATGCAGAAGGAACCAAAAGGAGTCAGTGAAAATGATGGGGGAAACCAGAAAATGAGTGTATGTGCCAATATGGTAATTTCAGCTTCAGGAATAACACAGCTAATGTTTTAATCACTACAATAATTGGTAAGCCATGTGCTATCCATTCCAGCAATGAAAGCAACTGATCTAACTGAAAGAATAATGGTCTTTAATTTAGCATGAAACCTGAAGCTACCATACTCTAAGCATAACATGCCTCATTCTAAGAGCCCATTCTCCAATCTCTTCCT
Source organism: Chrysochloris asiatica (assembly GCF_000296735.1). Lineage (NCBI taxonomy): Eukaryota > Metazoa > Chordata > Mammalia > Afrosoricida > Chrysochloridae > Chrysochloris > Chrysochloris asiatica. The sequence goes on from NW_006408901.1 coordinate 67,407, forward strand.
GAAATATTTTTCTGCTACTGCTACCTTGAAACTGACATCTTGAACATTTTAAAGTGATCTTGGGCAGCAGATCTGCCTAATGCAATGCATCATTTGATTTTTTCACTGCTTCTTCTATGAGTGCTGATGGTTGATACAAAAAATGAAGATATTGACAACTTCAATCTATTCTCCATTTATCTTGATGTTATTTATTGGCCTAGTGGTGAGGTTTGTTTTCTTTACACTGAAGTGCAACTGATACCAATCTTCATAAGTATGTATATTAAAGTGTTCTAGGGAGAAGATGTCAGTTTGAGGCCTAATGTGTGCCTAACCCAGGCCATGGCATTTTCAATAACCTTATATGCATGTGAATGTTGGACAACAAAGAAAGAAGACTAGAAAAATTGATGCATTTGAGTTATGGTGTTGGAGGAGAATATTAAAAGTACCATGAACTGTCAAAGAACAAACAAATCTCTGCTGGAAGAAATACAGCTAGAATGCTCCTTGGAAGCTAGGATGGCCAGACTTTGTCTCTCATATTTCGGACATATTATCAGGAAGGACCAGTCCCTGGTGAAGGACATCATGCTTGGTAAAATGGAAGGTCATAAAAAATGAGGAAACCCCCCCCCCCCAAACAAGATGGACTGGCACAGTGGCAGCAGCAATGGGCTCAAGTGTAGTAATAATTTTGAGGTTGGCGTGGGACCTGGGAGTGTTTTGTTCTTTTGTGCATAGGGTCACTATGAGTTGATACTGATTTGATGGCACACAACAACATTGTCACCCTTATTCCAACCTTAGGTGATTTTGTTGTTTTTAAGTGCCATCAAGTTGGTTCTGAAATCTTGAATAGGGTTTCCAAGAAGTGGCTGGTGGGTTTGACCTGGAAACCTTGCAGTTAGCAGTCCAATGTTCACCCTACAGAGCCACACCAGGAGTCCAAACTATGGTAGACTAGATCATATTCCATAGAGGTACCTGAACTAGTCTCAATCATATTAAGACCACAACAGGTAAGTAATAAAGATAAGTATAAAATTAAATGTGACCAAATTGGCTAATTCATTATGATCTAAGATAAAAAGAAAATCTCTTAATTGTGGACTATTATAGGATAGGACTTCTGTGTGGTGCTGTAGGATCAGCATTGGACTGTTTGTGAACCACAAGGTTGGTGATTGAAACCCACCAGCTGCTCTTGGAAACACTGTACAGGGTCGCTATGGGTCGGATTCAACTCGCTAGTACTTAATAACAACAAAATTATAGGATAAGCACTGGAGTGTTAACCACAAGATTGGCAGTTCAAACTTACCAGCCACTCTCAAAAACCCTATATCCAGCCACTATGAGTCAGAACTGGCTTAACAACATACAGCAACAACAATTTCTATTTTAGTTCACAAATTTAGATGGCTATGAAGTTGTTTAACATCTTTTAGTTTTGCAAAATTATAAAAAAAGACCAGGCTTACTGATCAGAATAAGACTGGAGATTATGGCCCTTAACCACCCTTCAGGTCTGAAAGGAACTCATCCTCGAGGCTCAATTTTCAGCCAAGCAGTAGATAGGTAGATAAAGGAAACAATAACACTAATAAGTGTTTGTATGCTTACCATGTCAACCATTTAAAATCAAAAGGGCAGGGAGAGCAACTGTGTGCTGAAGACTTGGGGGGGGGGTTAGTTTAGGGGGCAGGCTTGCAGTGTATACCCTTTCGTTGGTAGATGATGCATGGAGGGGATTGGAACCATGGCAATGAAACGATATACAATAGAATGAATGTAAAACTAATGTTCTCCCATGTAAACTATCATATAATTCACAATAAAACATTTTAAAAAATCAAAAGGGCAGGGAGAGATGATGGCAAGGAGAGACAGAGCAGCTGAGGACTCAAGATTCATGGAAAGAGAAAGGCTGTGTACAGCTGGTAGCCAGGAGGCAGACTTGCAGAATGTACTATTTGATTGTTTAAAAGATTATATATTCCTGAGTGTTTTTGTGTACATCAAAAAAAAAAGAGGGAATAGAAGCAAATACTATTGAATGATGATACATGGAGGAGATTATAATCATTGCAATGAAACGAAAAATGAAATATGATAGGATGGGTACAAAACTGATGTTCTCCCATGTAAACTAGCACTCAACTCACAATAATAGCTTTAAAAAACAAAACAACATTTATCTAAGGACAAAGTTGAAAAGGGGTAGGAAAGTGGATGGAATTGAAATAGGAACCACAGGGAGGAAGCAGGATAACTGTTGTTGCATGGAGTGGATTGCAATCATTGAGATGAAGCAAAGTGTGTGATTTTCTGAATACAAAACTGATGATCTTGAAGGTAAACCTCCACTCAATTCACAACAAAAAGGTTTTAATACCCTTCTAACTTTTTATTCATGTTCTTAAAATGAAGGAATTCAAGGAAATAAACACACCTTATAGAGAGTTTCATCCCAGATAGATGTTCGGAAACAAGAACATTCCAGTGGGCGAGACAAACGCCTCAGATCTTCTTCTCGTTCTTTAAAAATCTGAATGAAAAAGTCCAATACATTCTTCTTTTTACTTATAAAATCAAAAATATAATTATTTCAGCATATTTTAATAAGGATATTTTGTTCCGTAAGATAAATGTTGAGAATGAACATTATTTCACAGACTAGGCATAAAGAATTTCAGGCCAAGTTTAAAACTATTCTACTCCCGTAAAGATTTACACCCTCGGAAACCCTATACAGGGTCGCTATGGGTCGGAACCGACTCAACGGCACTTAACAACAACAACAACAGTCTAGCTACTAGAATTCTTCAGGCCTGTTACTTCTGTTGAAAACTCACTGAGAAATACTATGTTTGAAAATAAAATTTACCATATAGAGGAGTCCTGGTAAAATATATTTGATACCCTAAACCAACAAATCTGAGTCATTTTCACTTTGTATGACTTTTTGAAGTTGGTGTAAAATATACATATAACATTTGACAATTCAACATTATTTACATGTACAATTCAATAACATCAGTTACATCATTCATGTGTATAACAATCATAAACTTTACATCACAAATATGGTTCATTTTAAGAAAGTTCTATTAGGGTCCTGGTGTAGTGCTATAGCATAAGCACTGGGCAGCTAACCACAAGGTGAGTTGTTCAAACCCACCAGAAGATTCTTGAAAACATTATACAGGGTTGAGATGAGTCAGAACTGACTCGATGGCACTTAACAACAACAATATGCACACACCAAGATTTTGTAAATCAAAATATTTTAACCTTTGTGTGTGTGTGTGTATATATATCTATATCTATATATATATCTTTCTCTGATGTACATATATATAGTATTATGAGTATATGTATATCTGTACATCAGAGAAAGATATATATATATATATATACACACAAAGATTAAAAATATATATATAGTATATGAGCATATATATACATGTGTGTGTGTGTGTGTGTGTGTGTGTGTACATCAGAGAAAGATATATATATATATATACACACAAAGGTTAAAATATTTTGATTTATAAAATCTTGGTGTGTGCATATTATTGTTGTTAAGTGCCATCGAGTACGGAGTCCTGGTGTGGCACAGTGGACTAAGGCGTCAGACTGCAAAATTGTTTGAACTGCAAGGTTCAAGCTCGAATTGATTCGATGGCACTTAACAATATTTCCCAAAAATATTGGCCAGTGAAAACCTTATGAACAGCAGCAGAACCTTGTCTGATATAGTACCAAAAGATGAGCCCCTCAGGTTGGAAGGCACTCAAAATACGCCTGGGGAAAAGCTGCCTATTCAAAGTTTAGTCAACCTCAGAAAAATGGATGGAGAAAAACTTTGGGACCTTCATTTGATGATGTGGCATGACTCAATATGAGAAGAAACAGTTGTAAACATTCAACAATAATTGAAAAGTGGTATGTAAAAATACGAATCCAAGAATACTGGAAGTCATCAAAAATGAAATGTAATGCATAAAGATCAATATCCTAGGCATTATTATTAAGTGCCTTCAAGTCAGTTTCAACTCACAGAGACCCTGTATAGGGTTTGCAAGAAGGTGCTGGTGAGTTTGAACTGCTGGCCTTACAGTTCAAATTGACCTTGTGGTCCAGTGTGTTAGCCCATAGTGCCACACCAGGACTCTATCCTAAGCATTAATGAATTGAAATGGACTGAAACGAACTAGTACCTACCATTCTAAATCAGAAAATCAGATGATCTACTATGCTGGGAATGATAAACTAAAGAGAAATAGTGTCTCATTTATTGTCAGAAAGAACATTTCAAGATTTATCCTGAAGTGCAATGCTGTAAGAACCCTGTCTTATAGAATAATGTTGTTGTTGATATGTGCCGTGGAATCAGTTCTGACTCATAGCGACCCTGTACAGGGTTTCTGAGGCTGTAAATCTTTACGGGAGCAGAAAGCCTCATCTTTCTCCTGCGGAACACCTGGTAGTTTCGAACTGCTGACCTTGCGGTTCACAGTCCGATTCGTAACCACTACGCTACCAGATAATATTAATATCTAAAAGGAAGACCATTTAATAAAAACATTATTTAAGTTTACACACCAAACACTAATTCCAAAGATGAACAAACTTAAGATTTGTATTAACTTCTACAGTCTGAAACTGGCCAAACATGCAATGAGGATGCATTGATAATTGTTAAACATTAGAATGTGAAAGTTAGAAACAAAGAAAAAGGATACATAACTGGAAAATATAATTTTGGTGACAGAAACAACACCAGAGATTGCATGACAGAATTTTGCAAGAGCAATGACCTACTCATTGCAAAACACTTTTTTTCAAAACATAAATGGTGACTATACAGGTGGACCTCATCAGATAGAATATGTAGGAAAACAAATCAACTAAATATGTGGAAAGAGATGATGGAAAAGCTCAATATCATCAGTCAGTACAAGGTCAGGGATCAACTGTAGAACAGACCATCAATTGTCATATGCAAATTCAATTTGAAGCTGAAGAAATTTTAAGAACGCTCATGAGGGCTAAATAATGACCTTGAGTATACCTCACCTTAATTTAGAGACCATCTCAAGAATGAATGGACACGAATAACTGAAGACTAGATGAGCTGTGCTATAACATCAAGGACATCATATATGAGGAAAGTAAACGGCCACTAAAAAGACAGGAATGAACGAAGAAACAAAATAGATGTCATAAAAGACTAAAACTTACTCGTAAACATAGGGTTGTTGCTGTTGTTGTTAAGTGCCATTGAGGCTATTCTGACTCATAAAGATCCTCCTACAAAATGTTTCCAAGGGGAGGCTGGTGGGTTTGAACTAATAAGAGTGTGGTTAGCAATCCAGTGCTTATCTTACAGCACCACACCAGAACTCTATAGGGTAGCTAAAGTGAATAGAAGAAATGAGGAAGTAAAAGAGCTGAACAGCAGACTTCATAAGGAAACTCAAGAAGACAAAGAAGTATAACGAAACGTTCAAAGAACTGGAGTTAGAAAACTAGAAGGGAAGAACATTTTTCAAACTGAAAGAACTGACGAAAAAATTCAAGTCTCCAGTTGGAATATTAAAGGAGTCTATGGTCAAAATATTGAACAGCACAGCAAGTATCAAAAGAAGATGGAAGGAATATAGAGTCACTGTATTAAAAAGAATTGTTCAACATTCAATCAATTATGGAGGTAGTCGAGGTGTGGTGGTGTAGGATAAGCACTGGACTGCTAAGATCAAGGTCAGTGGTTCAATACCACCAGCTGTTCCCTGGAAACCCTATTCAGAGTCACTATGAATCAAAATCGACTTGACGGTACTTAACAACAATAACATATAATCAAGAACCAATGATACAGAACAAACAAGATGGTGGATCGGGTGGAAGTGCTGTGAAGAGCTCTGCCAACAACAACACAGAATACCTGACCAAGCAGGCTCAGGGGATGTTCCCAGAACTCTGAACCACATATAAAGGAATATTTAGAAGGCTGGAAGGCTTACAGCTGGGGGAATTTGTGGCAGAAGCAAGAAATCTATTGCTTTGTAGTCCAGGATGCTCAGCT
>NW_006408901.1:75482-87456 GCF_000296735.1 Chrysochloris asiatica
CCCACCTTCAGCCTATAACTGATTGGAATACCTAAAAGGGGTTCTACAACTTGCCCAGTGAAATAGGCCTCATGCAAAGCCTTTATAGAGTATAGGACCTTAGATGGAATCCTGAGTCCCATCCACAACCTTGTGAGAATGGACATTACCACTAGAAAGGACAAGCAGACTGGAACAGCTACAGTGACAGAAGATACATCTTCATGATGAACCTGACTTGTATTCAGAGTGGTAGTTACTCTAAATCCTAACAGAGAAGGAAAGAGTCTTCAAATCAAGTATCAATGCTATCTGTTCTGTACACAGGGTAGATAGGGACAGGCAACTTAGACACTGGCTACCTAAAATGAGGGGGCAATAGAGGCACGAAGTGACTGGCTTACAAGGTTTCAAGAGGGAGTTTAGCTTAAGAGAATTGGGGAAAAGAAAGAGTCTGGATGGGTCTGGTGAAAAGAGATGGAGATAAAATTCATAAGATTCAATAGTGAATAACTGTTATCATGACTAATCGCGACTGTCACAATTGTAAAGGTAGAAGTTTTGTAACAAAAAAAAGGGGAGCTGTTGATCTTACAGTCCAGAAACAGAGGACCCTAGGCCCATCAAGAGAGAATGCACAAGCAGAATGCAGGACCTTATCCAGAGAAGCAGCAGTGCCAGAGATGGAGGCAGAGATGGGGGCAGGGAGAGGGGGAGCGGCTGAGGACTAAAAAGGAAGGACTAAGAGCTGGTGGCTGGGAGCCAACTTGCAGAATGTGCTCTTTGGAGATGTGAATTATTATATATGCCTGAGTTTGGTTTTTTTGTTTGTGTGTTTTTTTTTAAAAAAAGCTAAAGTGGATAGAGAGAAATAATGTTAACTGATGGCACATGGAGGGGATTATAATCAATGTAATGAAACAAGGTATATGATTTGTTGAATGTAAAACTGATGATATGCCCTGTAAATTTTCACTCAATCCACAATAAAACCTTAAAAAAAAGAACCACAAGCAGTAGTGGTGAAAAACAAAGCTCCAGAATTGATGAAATTCCAATTGAGGTGTTCCAGCAGATGCAATGTTGGAGTGCTCACTCATCTAGCCAAGAAATTTGGGGGATGGCTACCTGGATAACTGACTGGAAGATATTCATATTTGTGCCTATTCCAAAGAACAGTGATCAAATGAAATGTGAAAATGATTGAATAGTATCATAAATATTACACACAAGTAAAATATTGCTGAAGATCATTTAAAAATGGTTGTAGCATTACAGCAACATGGAGCTGTCAGAAAAAATCAAGCCAGATTCAGAAAATGACTTGGAATAAGAGATATCACTGAGATCAAGATAGATGCTGGCTAACAATGGAGAATAACAGAAAGATATTTGTGTGTTTTTTATTGACTATGCAAAGTCATTTGATTGTGTAGGTATTAACAAATTATAGATAATGTGGCAATCAATGAGAATGCCAGAGAACTTAACTGGACTCACGTGGAACCTATATATAGCTCAAGAGGCAGTTGTTCAAACAGAACAAGGGAATACCACGTGGTTTTAAATCAGTAAAGATGAGCATCAGGATGGCATCCTTTCACCAAACTTACTCAAGCAATATTCTGAACCTAAAATGAGGGGGCAATAGAGGCATGAAGTGACTGGCTTACAAGGTTTCAAGAGGGAGTTTAGCTTGAGTTTATCTGAGAAGTTAGACTATATGAAGAACACTTCATCAGGACTGGGAGAAGATTTATTCACAACCTGTGATATGCAGTTGACTCACCTTGCTTGCTGATAGCAAAGAGTAAATTAATTACTAATGAAGATCAAAGATGACAGTCTTTGGTATGCTTTACACCTCAACATAAAGAAAACAAAAATCTTCACAACAGGACCAATAAGCAATATCATGACAAATGGATAAAAGATTGAGACTGAAATTGTCAAGGATTTCATTTTACCTAGATCCTCCATCAATGGCCATGGAAACAACAGTTCTGTCTTTTAAAGTATTCCAAAGCAAACATGTCACTTTGAGGATTAAAATGCGTCTCAACCAAACCATGGATCATATGCATGTAAAAGCTAGAAAATGAATAAGAATTGATGCCTTTGATTATGGTGCTGGAGAACACTGAACATACCATGAGTTGTCAGAATAAACAAATCTTTCTTGAAAGAAGCAGTCAGAATGTTCCTTATAAGCAAGGATGAGACTTAATCTCTTGTACTTTGAACATATTATTAGGAGGGACCAGTCCCTGAAGAAAGACAACATGCTTGGTAGAGAGTCAATGAAAAAGAGGAATACACTCAATGAGAGGGATTGATGGTGCATTGGCTACAACATGGGCTTAAACATAGTAATGATTGTGAGGATGGTACAATACTGGGCTATGTTTCATTCTGTTGTACATAGGATCACTATGAATCAGAGTCAATTTGATGGCACCTAACAGAAACAACAACAAACTTAACATTACAAAGAATAGGAATTCCAGAATGCTTAATTGTGCTCATGTGGAACTTGTATATATACCAAGAGGTAGTCTTTCAAACAGAAGATAACACATGGTTAAAGTTGGAAACTGTGTGGCAGGGTTGTATTCTTTAACCTTACTCTATCTGTAGGCTGAGCAATAATCTGCATTACATGAAAAAGAATACAGCATCAGAATAGAAAGAAAACTCATGAACAACCTTCAATATGCATATGACACAACCTTATTTGCTGAAAAGGCAACTACTTTAAACATTGACTAATGAAGGTAAAAGACCAGTATGAACTGTATCTGAACATTAAAAAATCTTCACAACAGGGCCAATAAAGAATATCATGAAGAAATTGCAGTTGTTAAGGATTTCATTCTACTTGGATTAGCAATCCACACACATGGAAGCAACAGTCAAAAAAACAAATAATACATTGCATTCAGCAACTCTGCTGCAAAAGATCCCTTTAAAATCTTAAAAAGCACAACTATCACAAGTGGCATCCTGGTGGCATACTCTACCTAGTCCCTCTACAAAAGAGATCAGAAAAACTGAATGAAACACATACAGATGATAATCCTGTAACTCTGAACAAAAAATGATAGACCACAGAATTGGATTAAAAACTGAACTGAAAGGGAGACAGAACAAAAATAGTGACAGAGGACAGAGACAGAATGGGGGCCCATGCTGCATTCAACCATTATGTAACACAGAAAGCAGCATTCATGGGCAAGGAGACATCAATTTCATGGTATCCCTATACTGGGTCAGAGACAGATCATGAGTGAAACAGGTGAGCAGAACACAAGCTAGAGAATGAGAGGAAAAGTGCAGCAAAGGGGGCATGAATACTAGTATTACTGGCAACCACAGAGCGAGGAGGGAGCCGGTGAAGAAGGATGAAACAACTCACTAGCAGAAAGCCCTAGTCAATTGGGTTGAGAGCCATCAGGGAGAAAAGGGCTATCGAAGATGATGAACTACAGGCACCTCATGTCCTAGCCTCAATTGAGTCTAGGAGGAAAAAACAAAACAGCTGGTGGATTTGAATCACTGCCCTTTTGGTTAGCAACTCAACATTTAACCCACTGCACCATCAGGGCTCCTTGAGTTTGAGCAGGAACTGGATAATTGGCTGTGCCTTTCCAAAAATGTATTGGGCACATGCCAGTTAACTTGGGCCAGAGAAGTGCTTTTTTCTCTGGTTTTCCCTGTTATCTCTAGTGACTAGTTGGGGAGGCTCTCCCATGTACTCATCAATCTCATGGCTAGGGACACTGCACTTCTCACTCCACCCCCTACTGGTATGCTTGCTCAGACCACCTCCTGAAAATTCCCAATTCCCAAGCACACCTAGACTGTGTGTGGCATCTGTGTGATTGACAAGTTGCACTCTCAGGAAACTCAATTCTCCTGTCTGTTGCTGCTGCCTTCATAGATATACACAAATGTACACCATGAACCATGCTCCTGCCCCAACTGCAGGAATGAGCTCCAAAGAAAAATGTAACAGGGGTTGTACCTGAAGGTTCAAGGATATATTTTCTGTTTCTTGAAACATCTTCTAATTCATTGCCAAAGAGTTGCTTTTTATAATAGGATTCTTGCTTTTTTTTTTTTTTTTTTATGTTTGCTTGAAATTTTCCTTTTATACATGTAAGAATCCACCATCAACTGGATCCTGTGTGTTCTACACTCAAATACCATCTTACGAATGATAAAGCACATAGGGAGTATCTGACCTTGTCACCACAAACCACCACAGTCATTCCCTTAGGATACTTAATGCTTACTATGGGAATGGCTTCACCAAATGAAGACTACATAATTCTTATTCTTGAACTTGGTCTTCTTTGGGTATTTTCATTCAGCACATGAATATTATAGTGCAACACTGGAGAAGACAAATCAAAGGCAAGCAGCATTATAGAACTGTCAGTTTACAGAATGAACCTCCAATACAGATCGCAAGAGCCAGAATATCAGACTATAATCCATTTTTGTGTACACTGCCTGGTCTCAAATGTATTTACCTTTTTTCACACTAGCAAATTAAAAAAGGCAGTGTTGCACAGCAACAACTATGTTGTTGTTTTTAGGTGCCATCGAGTTGGTACCAACTCATAGCCACCTTATGCACAGCAGAACGAAACACTGCCTGATCCTGGGCCAACCTCACTATTGTGGCTTGAGCCATTGATGCTCCACTTTGCCAATTCATCTCACTGGGGGTCTTCCTCTTTTTCTCTGACCCTCTTCCCACTAAACATGATATCCCTCTCTAGCAAATGGTCCCTCCTGACAATATGTCTGAAGTATGAGAGATGAAGTTGGACCATCCTGGCCTCCAAGGAGCACTCTGGCTGCACTTCTAACACAGATTTGTTGGTTCTTTTGGCAGCCCATGGCACTTTCAACATTCTCCTCCAACACCATAACTCAAAAGCATGAATTCTTCTATGGTCTTCCTTATTCACTGTCCAGCTTTTGCATGCATATGAGGTTATTGAAAATATCATGGCTTGGGTCAGGTGCACCTTAGTCTTCAAGATGACATCTTTGTTCTTCAACACTTTAAAAAGGTCTTGTGCAGGAGATTTGCCTAATGCAATACGTCGTTTGATTTCTTGACTGCTGCTTCCAAGAAGAATGAAGTCCTTGACAACGTCAATCTTTTCTCCATTGATAAGAATTTTCTCCATTGATAAGTTGTTTATTGGTCCAGTGGTGAGGATTTTTGTTTTGTTTACATTAAGATGCAATCCATACCAAAGGCTGTGGTCTTTGATCTTCATCAGTAAATATTTTAAGTCTTCTTCACCTTCAGCAAGCAAGGGTGTATCATCTGCATATTGCAGGTTGTTAATGAGTCTTCCTCCAATCCTGATGCCACGTTTTTCTTCATATAACCCACCTTCTCAGATTATTGGCTCAGCATACAGGTTGAATAAGTATGGTGAAAGAATGCAATCCTGTCACACACTTTTCTTAATTTTAAACCATTCAGTGTTCCCATGTTCTGTTCGAACAACTGCCTCTTGGTCCAGGTACAGATCTCTCATGAGCACAATTAAGTGTTCTGGAATACTCATACTTCTCAATTATGTCCATAGCTTGTCATGATCCACACAATCGAAAGTCTTTGCGTAGTCAAAAAAGCACAGGTAAACATCTTTCTGATATTCTCTGCTTTCAGCCAAGATTCATCATACATCAACAATGATATCCCTCGTTCCACGCACTCTTCTGAATCCGGCTTGAACCTCTGGAAGTTCTCTGTCAGTGTATGAATATAGCCATTTCTGTATTACTTTCAGTAAAACTTTACTCCCATGGGATATCAAAGATATTCTCCGATGATTTCCGCATTCTGTTGGGTCACCTCTCTTTGGGAGGGCATAAATACAGATCTCTTCCAATCAGTCGGCAAGATAGTGTCTTCCAAATTTTTTGGCACAGATGAATGAGTACCACCTGTGCCGCCTCACTTTCTTGAAATATTTCAGTTTTTACTCTATCAATTCCTGGTGCCTTGTTCTTTTCCAGTTCTTTCAATGCACCTTGGATTTCTCCCTTCAGGATCATTGGCTCTTGATCATATGCTACTTCATGAAATGGTTTTATATCAACCATTTCCTTTTGGTATCAAGACTATGTGTATTCCTTCCATCTTCTTTTGATGCTTTCTGCATCATTCAATAATTTGCCCAGAGAATCCTTCAATAACGAAAGTCGAGGCTTGAATTTTTTCTTCAATTCCCCTAGCTTGAGAAATGCTGAGCGTGTTCTTCCTTTCTGGTTTTCTGACTCCAGATCTTTGCACATTTTGTTGTAATTTTTGGCTTTATCTTCTACTTTTGTTTTTGTTTGCTTATTTTGGTCTTTCTCTATTTCCACATTTTCTTTTGCCTTATTAGTTTATTTTTTGCCTCTTCCTCCTCTTAAGTTAGTTTTGTACATTTTCCTCATATCCTCCCTTTTTTTTCTTTCTTGTTGTTTCTTATTCTTTTTTAAAAATTCTACACCATCTGATAAGGAGCTCTGGTAGCATAGTGGTTATGAGTCGAGCTGCCAGCCTCAAGGTCAGCAGTTCAAAACTACCAACTGCTCCACGGGAGAAAGATGAGGCTTTCTGCTCCCATAAAGAGTTACAGCATTCGAAACCCTATGCAGGGTTGCTATGAGTTGGAACCAACTCCACGGCACACCGCTACCACCACCACCCCATTTGATAAGAGGAAAACACTGTTACTCCAATACTCAGATATATGAACCACACCTGCTACCCAACCCAATGGGAAAGTGACACCACTCATTCCTACACCACTGGATCAATGAGATGGTAGACAACACCTGCTCACACCACCTCAGCTGCTTTACATGACCAGCAAGTAGAGAGCAATGCCCACATTCCCACCAGTTACTTCACCCAGCTAAAGACAGATAGCATTCAAATCCCAAGCTAGCATTCAGAGTAGCCAGTCCACCCTGCCTGCCTGGATATATCAAAAGAAAGCAAAAAAAGAGTAACAAACCAGTATATAATCATCAAACAAATATAAAAATTCCAAAAGATCTCAGTTGTTATTTTGTTGTTGTTAATGCTGTCAAGTTGGATCCGGCTCATAGAAATTCTGTATAGAGTTTCTGAGGAGCAACTGGTAGGTTTGAACCATTGACCTTGTGATTAGCAGTCCAGTGCATATCCTACAGCACCACACCAGGACTCTTCAGAAACAATGAAAAACAGCAAATTAAGTAAAGAAAAAGGACAAAATAGTGCAAGCAAGTGAACAAAATAAAAACCAAGGAAATCCCTTCAAGGAAGAATAGGTAATAGAACTATCTGATAAGGAATTCAAAAGATTATATATATATAAAATCTTAGCTTTACTATATATGTTGTTGTTAAGTGCTGTTGAGTGGTTTCTGACCCATAGTGACCCTATATAGGGTTTCTGAGGAGCAGCTGGTAAGCCTGAACCACCGACCCTGTGGTTCAAACTGACTTTGCATACCAGCGCATTAACCCACAGCACCACACAAAAACTCCATATATATATATGGCTTTCCTAGAGCTCAAGAAAAACTGCAAACAAAATTAAGAAAAACACAGACAGACAATACTTTAGAAGAATTAAGAAAATTCTTAATTCTTAAAATTAAGAATTAGGAAAAACAATAAAAGAACAAAACAATATAATTAAAAACCATACAAAATCAAGAATTAAAAATCCAGAAAATTAACACCAAAATTTCTGCAATAAATAGGTAGGGACAACACATTAGAAAGACAAAAGAATAGATATCAAATCAATTGAAGAAACTATCAGAAAAGTGGGTGGGACTTGATAACATATTGGGGAGAAAGGCTGTGCAGAACTCCACCAGTAACAACATGGAATACTGGATGAAACAGATTCAATGACAGTCCTGGAACTCTGAACTTCATATAAAGGGATAATTAGGAGGATTGAAGGCTTACGATGAATGGGTTTGGAGTTGTTGTTGTTGTTGTCAGGTGCCATCGAGTCGGAACCGACTCATAGCGACTCCATGCACAGCAGAATGAAACAATGTTCGATCCTGGGCCAACCTCACCACCGCTGCCACCCCCGAGTCCATCAATGATGCCACCTGGCCGATCCATCTCGTTGGAGGTCTTCCTCTTTTTCTCTGGGTTTGGAGTAGTAGCCAGTATCTGATTTGTGGTGGCCAATGAGTCCCAGTGCAGCCATTTTGAACAGGAAGGAGAAGATACAAGGTCAAGAGAATACTCTCATTGCAGAAGTCTGACCAGTCCTCACAAAGAAGTGAACATTTCTTTTTCATTCTTGCATTTTCCTCAGTCTGCCCACATTCACTCTAGAGACCAGAGGGGATACCTGAGCTAGTGGACACTCCCAGGGGAGATTCTACTACACATGTACAAGGATCTGCATAGGAATGATTGTTGGTGCAGAATCAAAGAAGGGGTACAAGTCAATAGAAACAGCTTAACACAGAAGTGTCTTCAAAAGGGGTCTGGTTAGCCTTGGGCTGGTTCTCACTAGGGGAAACACCTAAACAGGCTTAAGGGGAGGTGAGAGAGACAAAAATGGGGTGGAGGGAACCAAAATCAAGGCCTTGAGTTAGATCGTAAAGTGCAATGAGAGCATCTTCAAATTTCTCATGCAGCTTTGAAGCCAAAAAGTCAGAAAATGGGCGCTAAAGTCTTACTCATATTTTACTATGTTTTTTCTTTGTTATTGTTAGTTTCTGTTTTATTTTATTTATTTATTTGGGCAATTTTGGACTTTAGTGTCCAGTACGCTTTTTGTGTCCCGTTATCTTGGGGGATTCATCTCTCCTTGCCTTACCCAACAAGAGACGGGAACTACAGTTGTGCAGCCAAACTACAATTGAATAAAAAAAAAAAAAATCAATACCAGCTGCTATACATCAGAATGATGTAAATAATCAACAACTGCTAAAATCACTCTGAGTTGAGTAATAAGAGAAGTGAAAAGAGAAGCCCATCTTCTGATTACATCTACCAGGAGGCAATCAGAGAACTTAAAAATACACCAACATACAATCATCTAATTATTGAAAAAGCAACAGCACCACAATAACTAAAAAGCAACAGAAAATTTCTACTTATGTCCAGAAACAAGATAGAGAAGCTAAAACAAATGAGCTGGAGACAGACCTAAATTTCCACAGGAAGGAGTGCAGGCTTTGGAATTGCCAGGTAAGGAATTCAGGAGATTGATATTGAGGTGCATCCAAATTTTCCACAGAAAGGTTGAGGAAAATAATGAAGTCAGGAACAATCAAATAAGATACAAATAGTGTTGGACACTATTTAAAATCTGCAAAAATAGGTCCAGATGATTAATACTAACATATCAGAAATGGACCATACATCGAAAGGGCAAATGAGTAGAATTAAAGAGATGGAAGCAAGAACCAGAGAACTTGAACATAAATCTCTCAATACTGCTAAGATAGAAGAGCAAGCAGAAAATCTGATGAAAGTCTAAGATTCATGTGGGACAACACGAAGAGGCATAACCTACGGATGAGTGGAGTCTCAGAACAAGAAAAATCACAGAAAACCACAGAGGAGATAGTCGAAGAGCTTCTGGAAGAAAATTTCTTTAACATCCTGAAAGATGAGAAGATAATCATTCAAGAAGCTGCAAGAACCAAAGCAGGATAGACCATAAAAGAAAATCACCAAGACATAGCATAATCAAGCTCTCTAAAATCAAAGACAAGGAGAGAATCCTAAAAGCAGCTAGGGAAAAGACAAGTGTTACCTACAAAGACAAACCAAGAAGATTAAGCTCTGATCTCTCAGCAGAAACCACGCAGGCAGGAAGGCAACTGGGAGACATACATAAACACTGAAAGAAAAAAAATGCCAGCAAAGTTTACCAGCAAAAATTTTTGATCAAATATGATGGTGTAATTAAAACATTCCAGAATAAACAAAAGTTAAGGAACTTTGTAAAAGCCAACCCAGTGCTTCAAAACATTTTAAAAGGAGTTCTTTGGACTGAGAACAAACAAGAACAGACAACATACATGGAAAAATCACCTGGAACGCAGTTGAGAGATTGAAGAACCTAGAGCAGAACAAAAATACAAGAAAAAAATCAGAGGATCTGAGAGGTCAGTCTATGATCAAAACAACTACAATGCAAAATAAGGGGAAAATATAGAAACAGAGATCCATGTGATGAGGAGGCCAGGTAGATTACAGGATAAAGCAGACTGTTTTAAAAGGAGGGAAAAGTTAATAGAATATAGGGTAACCTCAAAGAACATTAATATTTCCCAACATAACAAGAAAAGGAAAATCCAAGAAGAACATAGAAACATTGAAACTATGAAGAAATGATAAGAAAAAGCACAAAAACTGAAACCAGCACAGGAAGGCATACAGAACAAAGAAACCAGCAGCACCACAAAAAACAACCACCATAATGACAACAAATTAATTCATACCTATTGATAATTACACTGAATGTCAATGGATTAAATACACCAGTCAAGAGACAGAGAATGGCAGAATAGATTAAAAAAACAGTATCCTTCATAATATTATCTACAAGAGACATACCTTACACACAAAGACAAAAACAGATTAAAAAATTTAAAGGATTGAAAAAAATATACCAAGCTAATTGCAATGAAAAAGGTGAACTGACAATATTAAACACTGATAAAATAAACTTTAAGTTAAAAACCAGCATATAAAGAAGGACATTATCTCATGATTAAAGGGCAGTTGAATAAGAGGGCATAACCATAATAAACATCTATGCTTCCAATGAAAGATATATAAATCAAACCCTAATAGAATTGAAGAAACAGCCAAATCTGTAATAGTGGGAGATTTTAATACATCACTTTTGAAAAAGGATAGAACAACCAGAAAGAAACGCAACAAAGAAACAAAGGTACTAAACAACACAATGAAACAACTTGATATCATAGATGGGTACAGAGCATTCAACCCAACTACAGCATAATATACATTCTTTTTCAGTGCAAATAGAAGAATATCCAGAATAAACCACAAAACAAGCCTCCATAAATTTAAAAACATCAAAATACTACAAAGCTTTACTCAAATCACAATGATACAATATTAGGAATCAACAATCCTAAGAATTGTATCAAGGAAATAAAGTCAAATACATAAAACAGAAAAACAAAACAAAACAAAACAAAAAACCCTGCTTTAAAGCAACTGGGTAGTAGAATAAAGTAGAATAAATAAAAGGTGAAGTTTAAAAATTCCTAGAAAAAAAATGAGAATGAAAACACAAAATACCAAAGTCTTTGGGACACAGAAAAACAATGCTGAGAGGATAATTTATAGCAATAAATGCAAATACCCAAAAAGGAGAAAGAACCAAAATCAACACATTAACACAACATTTCCAACAATTAAGAAAACACCAGCTAAGTAAACTTACAGTCAGCAGAAGAAAAGAAATAATAAAGATTAGCACAGAAATAAATCAGATTAAAAAAAAAAAACACAAAAAGTACAGAAAGCATCAATAGGACAAGAAGCTGATTCTTTGAAAGGATAAATAAAATTGGCAAGTCTAACAGCGGGAGAAGACACAAATAGCACACATAAGAAAAAAAAATAAGAACTAGTGGAAACATAAAGAGTAATTACAAAATACTATGAAGAGTTGTACTCCAACAAATTTGAAAATCTAGAGGAAATGGATACATTTTTAGAAAAAAAACAGCATTCCTAAAATTACACAGAGTAAAGTGGAAAACTGAACAGACCTATAACAAAAGAAGAAATTGATCAGGCCATCAAAAAACTCTCAATCAAACAGAGCCGAGGCCCAAACATGAATTTTACCAAACATTCAAGAACTGTCACCAATACTACTCAAACCACTCCAGAATATAGAAAAGGATGGAAATTTTTCTAATATATTTTATTGTTGTTGTTGTTGTTGTTATGTGCCAT
>NW_006408901.1:89046-95815 GCF_000296735.1 Chrysochloris asiatica
CCTCCAACAAGATGGATCAGCCAGGTGGCATCATTGATGGCATTGAGTGTGGCGGCGGTAGTGAGGTTGGCCCAGGATTGGATATTGTTTCGTTCTGCTGTGCATGGGGTCGCTATGAGTCGGTTCCGACTCGATGGCACCTGACGACAACAACAACAACAACAACATCAGACAAGGCACTAATCTCTATAATCTACAGGAAACTACAACACCTCTACAAGAGAAAGACAAATAACCCAATTAAAAAATGGACACAGGACACGAACAGACACTTCACCAATGAAGACAGCCAGCCAACCAACATATGAAGAAATGTTCCTGATCATTAGCCATTTGTTGTTATGTACCATTGAGTCTGCTCCAAGCCATAGCAACCCTATATAGGGTTTTGTGGATTGGCTGGTAAGCTTGAATTGCCAACCTTATGGTTCAAACCAACTTTGCAGTCCAGCGCATTAATCCACAGTGCTACACCAGGACTCCACTGTTGTTGTTGTTAAGTGCTGTCGGGTTGGTTCTGACCCATAGGGACCCTGTATAGGGTCTCCAAGGAGCAGTTGGTGAGCTTGAATCACTGACCTTGTGGTTCAAACCGACCTATCAGTCTAGTGCATTAACTCACAGCACCACATCAGGCCTCCATTAGAGAGATACAAATCAAAACAAAATGATAGATCACCTGAAACCAGCAATAACAACAAAATTCTAAAAAGCAGAGGACAATAAACGCTGGCAAGGATATGGAGAGACTGGGACATTTTTACATTGCTGGTGGGACTGTAAAATGGTTTAACCACTCTGGAAAATGGTATTGTGCTTCCTCAGAAAGTTGAAAATAAATACCTTATGATCCACTTGATATATATACAAGAAATATGAACCAGAAGCACACCAATTTTTATCGCAGCACTCTTCACAATAGCAAAAAGATGGAGACAGCCTAAGTGCCCATCATTAGTAGAATGAATAAACTAGCTTTGGTACATACACACAATGGAATCCTATGCTACCTTGAAGAATAACTAAGAAGTTGCAAAACACCTCATAAAATGGATGAAACTTGAGGACATTATGCTGAGTGAAATTAATCAGTCACAAAAGGGCAAACATTGCATAAGACCATTATTGTAAAAGCTTTAGAAAAGATTTCCATACTAAAAGAAAAAAAATCTTTGTTGGTTACCAGGGCTGGGAGGAAGGGTTAATTGGCACACGTTAGTCGACATTCACATCATAGCATGGATGATGGGGAGGGCAAAATCCAACGAAGGGGAGGGCAATACACAAGAAGTGGAAGTAGGGTGGAAAAAACAAGGAAGATACGTAGATTTGCATGGGCTAAATGGGACAGATGTATACTCAACCTTGGAACAACAGGACTCTGTGATACATGGATCTAGACATAGTCTAAATGGGTAAAAGAGGAGAAATAATGTTAAGGGGCTTAACTGTCTTGTGGATATTGGTTTCCCTTGTCTACTACTGTAAAATAGACATTTAAGTGGGATAGAAAATAATATTGGGAAATATGATTACAGAAAGCTTGTGAGCCTATAACTGATTAGAATATCTAAAAGGGGTTCTAGAATTTTCCCAGTGAAAAAGGCTTCTTGTTGAGCATTTGTAGCGTATAGGGCTTTACGTGGAATCCTGAGCCCCATCCAGAACCTTCTGAGGCATGTCATTCCCACTTGAAAGGACATGCAAACCAACTTGGACAGGCTAAAGGAACAGAAGATAATTCTTGAAAGTAAGACCAGCAGGAAAAACACACACACACACAAAAAAAACCCAGACTGTTTAGCTATTACAAGAACAAAAAAGTTGTTCATCTGTGAGCCATCAAGGCAAGCAATTAAGGCTCTCAAGGACAAACCCTACTGCAAGACTGAAACTCACAGGGAACACATGAGCAGATTTGTAAGCTCACTGAGCACTGCAGTGGTCCACTTGTGAGTGAATGTGAGGGAAATACAGTAATGAAGACATAAGCTGTGTTCAACCATGTTCCATAGACTCCTTTCGACTTTGAGATGAGAGAGAAAAGAGGAAATGTTGGTTTATCTGAAGTTTGAAGAGACTTGGGAACTCCTGAGCCCATGGACAATGACCTAACCACTGGGGGATAGAGATGAGAGTGAAACATCCAGCTGATATAAAGTTGGGGGAGGTACAAATGAAACATCCAGCTGATATAAAGTCGGGGGAGGTACGAATGCCCAAACCTGTAGATAGTATCCATTTGACCTAGCTTGGATGGCTTAATGATCAGACTTCAACTAGAGGAAGATAAAGAAGTTTGATATAGGAAGTTAAGTGTAAATTGCTACAATTTGATTAACTTGACCTTTACTTATGGATGTATTTGTTCAAAATACCAACCAAGAGGTAAGGAGTCTTCATATCAAGAATCAAGCTATCCCCTCAGTACCCAGGATTGATAAGGATGGGCAACTTAGACATTGGCTACCTAAAATAGAGGGGCTATAAAGTCATGAAATGGCTGGCTTACAAGTTTTCAAGAAGTTTAGTTTCAGAGTGTGGGGGAGAAGGGTCTGATGAAAGGAGATGGGGATAGGATTCTTTTGATTCAATAGTGAGTAATTGTTATCATGACTAATTGCAATTGTTACAACTGTAAAGGTAGAAGATGTGTTATAAAAAGAGGGGAGTAGTTACTCTTAATTCCAGGAACAGAGGACCCTTGGAGGGAAGGACATGAGATCCTAACCAGAAAAGCAGCAACACCATCAGTTTATAGTATCTGCCTCTATTCTCCTTTTTTTTTTTTTTTTTTAAATATACACAAAAACACACAGGAATATATAATTGTTTAAAAAAAACAAAGGGCACATTTTACAAGCCAGCCTCCTGCCCACTAGTCTACCGCCTTTCTCTTTTCATGACTATAGAATATTCAGCTGCTTTATCTCTGAACCCAATGAAAAAGCCCCACAATATATAAAGCAATCATTAACAGTACTAAAAAGTAAAATAGACAACTCACAAAAATAGGAGATTTTAATACATCACTTTTGATGAGAGTACATAGAGAGAAACTTAACAAAGAGACAGAAGATCTCAACAACACAATCAGCCAACTTACTTCATACACATATACAGACCACTCCACCCAAAAAACACACAATCTTTTCCAGTGCACATGTGTCATTCTCCTGAGTTGATAATATACTGGGCCACAAAGTAAGCCTCAACAAATTTTAAAACAATGAACTTTATACAAAACAGATCGCAATGTTATTAAATTAGAAATCAGTAATATGAAATCAGAGGAAAAGCACAAACACATGAAAACTAAGTAACACTGATAAAAAATGACTGTGTAAGTTATAATAGAAAAAAAAAGGGCATTTGATAAAATCCAATACCAAGTCCTGGTAAAAATTCTCAGCAACACAGGAATAGAAAGGACATTGTTCAACATAATTAAGGAAGGGCATATACTGAAAACCAGAGAGTCCTAGAGTATCAATATAGAATAAGCCCTGGACTGCTAACTGCAAGGATTGTGGTTCAAACCCACCAGCTGCTCCTCAGAAACCCTAAACAAGGTCACTTTAAGTCAGAACCAACTTAACAACACTTAACAATGGAAAACCAACAACCAGCATTTTCAATGGAGAAACACTGAAAGCATTCTCCTTGCAAATGGGAACCAGATAACGATGCTATCTATCATTATTCCTACTTACATTGTACTGGAAATCCTACCCAGGGCACAAAAGTATAAAAAGGAAACAGAACAAATCCAAATTGATACGGAAGGAGTAAAACTATCCCTATTTGCATATACGATCTTATGTGTAGAAAATCCCAGAAACTCAACAATAAATTAATGTAACTAATTGAATGATTAGCAAAGTGGCACTCAAAAATCAGTCAGATTGAAAAAAAAATCAGTCAGATTCCTTTATACCAACAAAGAGAACTCTGAAAAGGAAATCAGTAAAACAATACCATTTACAATAGCTACCAAGAGGATACAATACTTAGGAATAAACCTAACCAGAGATATAAAGGACTTTTACAAAGAAAACTACAAAACACTACAAAAAACTGAAAGAGACCTACATAAATGGGAAAACATAACAAGTTCATGGATAGGAAGATTTAACACTGTAAAAATGTCAGTATTACCTAACACAATCTATGGATATAATGCAATCCTGATCCAGATGCCATCACCATTCTTTAAGGAGATGTAAAAGCCAACCACTAACTTTTAGGAGTCCTGGTGTGGCACTTCAGGATAATGCATTCGACTGCAAGGTTGCTTTGAACCACAAGGTTGGTGGTTCAAACTCACCAGTCGCTCCTCGGAAACTCTATACAGGGTTGCTATGAGTAACTTAACAACAACTTTTATGGAAAGGAAAGAGACCCCGGAATGCACTAATAAAGTAGAACAAGTAGATCTCACTCTTTCCATTTTCAATACCTATAAAGTACTGGTGTGGTGTTGTAGGTTATAACACTGGACTACAAGGTCAGTTTGAACCATAGGTGGTCAGGAGTTCAAACTCACCATCTGCTCCTTGGAAACCCCCTGTAGGGTCGCTATGAGTTGGAACTGACTTGACAGAACTTAACTACAATTATACTCCTACAGCTACAGAAGTATCAACAGCCTGGTATTGGTACAGTGACAGACACATAGACCGATGGAACAAAATTGAGAACCCAGAAATAAATGAACAGGTATGGATAGCTGGTCTTCAACAAATAGCTAAAGTCCATTATATGGGAAAAAGACAGTCTCTTTAATAAAACTGGATATCCATTTGCATAAAAAATGAAACAAGATTCATAACTCATATACAAAAACTAACTAAAAATAGATTTAAAAAACTAAAGTAAAACCTACAAATATTGTTGCCTCAGAGTTGATTTCAACTCATAGTGACCCTGTACAGGGTTTCCTAGGAGCAACTGGTGGGTTTGAACCATCGACCTTGTGGTTCAAAGTCCAGTCCTTGTCCTACAGTGCCACACCAGGAGTCCACAACTATAAAGATCATAAAAAAAAAAAAAAAAATGGTTAAGTGTCATCAAGTCAGTTCCGACTCATAGAACCCTATTAGGGTTTCCAAGGAGCAGTTGGTGGGTTTGAACTGCTGGCCTTGTGGTTCGAAGTCCAGTGATGATCCTAAAGCACCACACCAGGAGTCCATCAAAGAAAATATAAGAGCAAAATTTCCACTCATAGTGAGCCTATAAATCTTTACAGAAACAGAAAGCTTCCTCTTTTTTCCAGAAGTAACTGGTGACTTTGAACTGCCAACCTTGAAGTCAGCAGTCCAGTGCTTATACTACAGTGCCACCTGGCTCTTTAATTTGTGGCATGAAAAGACTACTCAACATAACCCAAAGTACACATCCAGCAGTGGATAAACTAGATGACTGGGAACTCTAAAAATCAAATCGTTTTGTGCATCAGAAGACTTTTCTAAAAGTAAAAATAAACCTGCGGATTGGGGAAAAAATATTTGGCTACAACAGATTTGACAAGTAATAAATCTCAAAAATTTATAGAAAACTTCAGTTCTTCAATAAGAAAAACACTGGGCCGAGAACATGAATAGACACATCCCCTGAACCAAACATCCAGGCAACCAAAAACAGAAGAAGAAATGCTCATGATCATTAGCCATTTGTTGTTGTTGTTAAGTGTCGTTGAGTCAGTTCCGATTCATAGCTACCCTGTATAGGGTTTCCGAGGTGCAGCTGGTAAGGTTGAACTGTCAACCTTGCAATTCAACCAGACCTTGCAGTCCAGCGCAATAACCCACAATACCACACCAGGACTCCATTAGCCATAAGAGAGGTGTATATCAAAACAATGGTGAGTTATCATTTCACCCCAGCAATAACAGCAAAGGTCAATAAGATAGGAAACAACACATGCTGGCCAGGATGTGGAAAGATTAGAACCCTCAGGCACTGATGGTGGGACTCTAATATGGTGTGACCACTGTAGAAAACTGTATGGTGCTTTCTCTTTTTTTCATGTTTTATTGTGAATTATATGATCTTTTACATGGGAGAACTTTAGTTTTATATTAATTCCACCATACATCATTTCATTGCCATGGTCCCAATCCCCTCCATGCATCATCAACCGACCAAAGGGTATACCCTATAAATTCGCCCCCTACACTCCCCCCCCCCATTCTTCAGCACACAGTCCCTCTCCCTCTCTGGATCCAAAATCCTAGGCCAATTAATCACTCCACATCATCGTCTCTGCCTCCATCTCAGGCCTCGCTGCTTCTCTGGGTAGGGTACCGCTCTCGGCTCTTCTCCGTTGATGGTCCTAGAGACCTCTGCTTCTAGACTGGAGAGTTAATCACTCCCTTCCTTGCTACAAAATGTCTACCTTTACATTTCCAACCCTCACAATCATTCACTATTACACTGACAACAATCATTCACTATTGTATCACAGGTGACCCTTCTGCATTTCATTTCATCAGCTCCGTCTACACAGATTGGATAGTACTCACTGGAGATTCTGCCTTCCTCCCTGGCCCCTAGCTCTAGGTTCCCTCTTGAAAGCTTGTAAGCCAGTCACTTCTTGCCTTTGTAGTCCCCCCACCCCCCCAATTTGGGTATTCAATGTCCAAGTTGCCCATCTCTGTCTACTCTGTGTGTGGAGGAGGCGGGAATGTTTCTTGCTGTAAGGATTTGTTCCCTCTTTTGGGTTACTGCATCCATAGGTGTAGGTCAAGTTCATCAAATTGTATCAGAT
>NW_006408901.1:103623-105103 GCF_000296735.1 Chrysochloris asiatica
CTGCCATTTTGTTATTGATTGTTTGGACCTCTTTCTGTAGGTTTTGAATTGTTTCCAATGCTGTATCTATCTTGTTTGATTGCTCTTGTAGCACTTTCCTGACTTCTTCCTTATTTTTCTCAACTCCATTGTAAAGTGTTTTGAAACATTTTATAATCATTTTTCTGAAATATTTCTCAGGCATTTCCAGGTCCTGTCCTCCTTCCAGAATGGAGTCCAGGTCTACTTCTAGGTCATTTGTCTCAGATATTTTATCTTTTTTTCTGAACATGTGCTGATATGGTCATCTGCTTTTGCTTCTTGGACATTTTTAATGTTTATCTGTGGCCCTAATACTTAAATGCATATGTATTTTAGTACTTTTTTATGCTTTCTGATTGCTTCCAGGAATGTGTGATCAGGGTGTGGTCTTCCCTTTTTACTCTTCTGATTGCTTAACTCAGGGTAACTTTCACAGGTGTTGCCTGTTTCCCTGGCATATAACAGCTGGTATTGGTTCTTGCCTGGGTTTTGGTATTTTACAAGGTGTGATTGAAGCTTGACTATTTGGCAGTGGTTGCTAACTCTTCTCGTGTAATATAGGGAGACAAAGAGTCCTCCAAAAGCAGAAAGGAAGCTATGTAACAGCCAAACAACAACAGTTGAGTAAAAAACAAAAACAAAATCAGAATCAAAAGCAAAAACAAAAATGGGATAAAGAGGATAAAGGGGGAAAAAAAACAGAAGAAAATAATGCAGCATCAGCAAAAACAAGACTAAATGCAGCAGTCTCTAATCACAAAAAAGGGAGAGTAGGGCGGAGAATAAAAATAGGAAGAAGAAAAAAAATAATAATAAAATAAAAATCTGTAGCTTAATATAAGTATGTCTTTAATGTCCTAACTCTCTTTCAGTCACTTCTGCCCTCCTCTCCTTGTTGTTAGGTGCTGTCGAGTCCATTCCGACCCATATCGACCCTGTATAGGGTCTCCGAGGAGTGGCTGGTGAGCTTGAACCACCAACCTTGCAGTTCAAAAGGCTTTGCATTGTGGCACCTTAACCCACAGCGCTAAGCTGGGACGCATCTCAAACCAGTGAACAAAAGCCAACCAAATAGGATGCACATCCGCGTCTCCCATATAGGGTTTCTGAGGAGTGGCTGGTGAGCTTGTACCATTGACCCTGCAGTTCAAAAGAATTTTCAGTGTGGCGCCTTAACCCACAGCACTACACCAGGATCCTTCTCAAACCAGCAAAAAAAGGCCGACCAAATAGGATGCACATCTGCGTCTCCTGTATAGGGTTTCTGAGGAGCAGCTGGTGAGCTTGAGCCACCCACCTTGAAGTTCAAAAGGCTTTTCAGTGTGGCGCCTCAACCCACAGCGCTACGCTGGCATGCCTCTCAAACCAGTGATAAAAAGCCGACCAAATAGGATGCACATCTGCATCTCCCTTATAGGGTTTCCTAGGAGCAGCTGGTGAGCTTGAACCACCGACCTTG
>NW_006408901.1:105263-115827 GCF_000296735.1 Chrysochloris asiatica
ATCTCCCTTATAGGGTTTCCTAGGAGCAGCTGGTGAGCTTGAACCACCGACCTTGTAGTTCAAAAGGCTTTGCAGGGTGGCGCCTCAACCCACAGTGCTACGCCAGCATGCCTCTCAAACCAGTGAAAAAAAGCTGACCAAATAGGTCGCACATCAGAGTCTCCCATAGGGTTTCCGAGGAGCGGCTGGTGAGCTTGAACCACTGACCTTGCAGTTCAAAAGGCTTTGCAGTGTGGCGCCTCAACCCACAGCGCTACGCTGGGACGCTTCTCAAACCAGTGAAAAAAAGCCGACCAAATAGGATGCACATCCGCATCTCCCGTATAGGGTTTCCTAGGAATGGCTGGTGAGCTTGAACCACTGACCCTGCAGTTCAAAAGGCTTTGCAGTGTGGCACCTCAACCCACAGCGCTACGCTGGCATGCCTCTCAAACCAGTGAAAAAAAGCCGACCAAATAAGACGCACATCTGAGTCTCCCATGGGGTTTCCGAGGAGCGGCTGGTGAGCTTGATCCACTGACCTTGCAGTTCAAAAGGCTTTGCAGTGTGGCACCTTAGCCCACAGCTCTACACCAGGACCCCTCTCAAACCAGTGAAAAAAGGCAGACCAAATAGGTCGCACATCCACATCTCAGCTTGGGCTGAGTGTGTGGGTTCCTGGCAGAAGAAACCACCAGTGGTGAGGCTGGGTTGTGGCCACTCGGCTAAGCCCCTACCTCTATTCACTCAAATGGAGGTGGGCAAACAGTGAGTGTACCTATTACCCGACACCAAAGAAAAAAATAAAATCGGAACCACACAAAATCAGCAAAGTATACTGTGCACCTTTTTTTCCCAAGGTTCCCTTGGTGTGTTTCCGTGGAGTCTTTGCGGCCCCTATTTCGTCCTGCTGCTTGGTCTCACCCAGGATGTCGGGTCAGGCCTCCGAGCCTGGCCGGCAGTTTCAAAAGTATGCGATTTCCCACCTCAGCTCCAAATTCCACAGGCTATAAGCCTTCAAACCTTTAAATTATTCCTATTTCTGTGGGTCTGAGTTTTGAAGCTCTGTCTTTCCTCTTTTTTTGCCTGGAATTCTGAGTTGACGGCGACCTTCACTACACCTTCACCCTAGCCGCCATCAAGCCCTGCCCCCTGTATGGTCCTTTCTTAAAGTTAGAAATATAACTAACATTTGACCAGCAATCTCACATATATATCTGAAACAATTAGAGATGGAACATAAACAGTATATATACATTCATGTTCATTACAGCATTATTCACAATATCAAAGAGACAGAAATAACTTTAAGTGTCCAACAATAGTTGAATTGATAAAGATTCTATGATACACATTTGCAATGTAATACTATGCATCATTAAAGAGTAATGAATAATCTAGGAATCAGCTCATAATATGAATGAACCTGGAGGACATTATGGTTAGTGACAACAGTCAATCACAAAAAAACAAGTGTTTTAAGAGTCCATTTTTTAAAAAAGTCAATACAATTTTTATATACAGATTTTTTTTTTTTTATAGTTATGAGGGATGGGAGGGTAAATAAGTGCAGTGAATTATTTAATGTCTTTTCTAGCCAAGGCCTTTATAAACTCTCACCAAACAACTTTTTCCTGATGAGTTCAGGTAAGAGACGGTAGGGAAGATGCTGATATGATTCTGTTGTGTGTGACTATTAACAGGGTTAATTGTGAAAACTTGAAACTAACATTGGTATAAAATGAGCCATGTCAGAACCAGGTAGGGGGATTTCACTGCTAACAAAACAAAGCCAGGAGTAGAATGAATCATTTGGACATGAGATCCTTATGAATTGAATCTCCTCAATCCAGAGGAGCAGAAGAAGAAGAAAGAAGAGCCAGACCATGAGGCAGAGCGGTGGGCTTCCCAATCCATGAAACAAGTATAGATGAGTGACTCTAGACATGGGACTTGCTTGCAGAGTGAGATTCCTCCAAACACTTAATTGGAGGGGCTAGGTTTGCTGACCCACGTAGCCAGAGTTGAGTGCCTTCAGGCTGAGGTTTATGGTGAAGCGGTGTGCTCTGTGGACATTTATCAGCAGCCCTAAAAGAGCTTTGTAATATTGCCCTGACAAAAAAAGGGCTACCTGTGGGCACAGCTGAGGAGAAGCTTTCCTGACTGGAAAAACTGTGCCCTGAACATTTCTGACCCTGCATTGTAAACAGTTAACTTCCCAAGTAAAACCCATAACTGTGAGTATGGTGCCTGAGTTCTTTGTGACCACTGCAATGAACTATGGAACCCAGCACGAGTAGAGAGTGCTATGAAAGAAATGTTTGTTGACATTATTTTTTGCAATCAATAAGTAGATAATGTTGCCAAGGAGCAGATGGTAAGTTTGAACTGCTGACCTTGTGGGAAGCATCCCAAGGACAGCATCACTCAAGGACAGACACCCAATTTGGATAGAAGGAAAAGCAACATACAATAAGGGGTGAGCAGTACCATATAACTAAGGGAAAAGGAAGACATGGAGCAGAGTACAAGAGGTAGAGACACACAAAAAAAAGACAAATACTATTACATATACAGTCATATATTAACAGAAATGAGAAACATTAATTTACAAGTTGATACACAGGCAGACAGGCAAGATGAAAAGGTATGAGAAGGCGAAAGGGACTACATTCCTTACCATATATAGGTTTACCATACATAAAAAACTAAACATATTTTAATGTACTGTAGAAACACCCAGTTTTATAGTTGAGCAAACAGGGGGCAAAGGTATATAATATTCTTTGCAATAACCAAACAGCTGGAAGTAATCAGGCACTGGGCCTGGAGCCACAGGGTATATCAAAGTAAACTGGCAAAACATAGTTTACAAAGATGATATTCTATATCCTAATTTGGTGATATACTGTCAGGAGAGACCAGTTGCTGGAGAAGGATATCATGTTTGGTAAGGTCAGAGAAAATGAGGAAGACCCCCAGCGCGATGCATTGGCAAAATAGTAGCATCAATGGGCTCAAGTGTGGCAACAATTGTGAGGTAGGCCCAGGACCGGGCAGTGTTGTGAGGTTGGCCCAGGACCGGGCAGTGTTTCGTTCTGTTGTGCATAGGGGTCACTATGAGTCAGTGGTATTGACTCGATGGCACCTAACAACAACAACAATTTGGTGAGTAGTGACTTCTTGTTGTTATTAAGTGATATCAAGTTGGCTTTGAGTCACAACAACTCTGTATCAGGCTTCCAAGGAACAGCTGGTGGGTTTGAATCACTGACATTTTGGTTAGCAGTCCAGTGCTTATACTACAGTGCCACACCAGCACTCCTGAGTAGTGAATGGGGTCTTAAATGTTTGTGATTGGCCACATAAGATGCAACTACTTATAAAAATATCATCTGTCAAACCTTTTGGTCTCTCCCTGTCCACAGCAAAGAAAATCATAGACATAAGGAAACAATTAGTCCAAGGGACTAATGGACCATGTGAACCTCAGACTTCAGGACCGAAATCAGAAGGGTTCTATATAGTGGCAACCACTCATCTGTCAGTTTGTTGTACTGTGGTGGCTTGCATGTTGCTGTGATTCTGGAAGCTATGCCATCAGTATTTTGAATTCTAGCAGGTTACCCACAATGGACAGGTTTCAGCTGAGCTTCCAGACTAAGACATATTAGGAAGGAGAGATGGACTACTTCCAAATATTTAGTCACTGAAAACCTTATGAATAGCATTGTAACACAGTTAGCACCAGAATATCAAATATTGAAACATGATGAAGAGAACCAGAATATTGTCAGATATAGTGCCAGAAGATGAGACCCTCAGGTTGGAAGGCATGCAAAATAGAGCTGCCTCCTCAAAGTAGAGTTGACTTTGATGACACAAATGGAATAAAGGTTCCTGGATCTTTAAATACTGATGGGGAACAACTCAGAATGAGGAATAACAGCTGTAAACATCCATTAATAATCAGAACATGGGATGTATGAAGTATGAATCTATGAAAATTTGAAGTTGTCAAAAAATGGAACGGAATGCATAAACACTGATATCCTATGCATTAGTGAGCTGAAATGCATTGGAATTGGCCTTTTTGAATCTGACAATAACTGACTTACTATGCCAGGAATAACAAATTGAAGAGGAACAATGCCGCATTCATGATCAAAAGAACATTACAAGATCTGTCTTAAAGTACAACATTGCCTGTGATAGTGCAATATCCATAAGCTTACAATGAAGACCAAGTAATATAACCATTATTCAAATCTGTGCACCAACTATTAAAGCCAGTGATGATGAAATTAAAGAATTCTACCAATTTCTTCAGTCTGATTGATCCAACATATAATCATGATGTACTGATAATTACTGATGATTGGAATGCAAATTTTGAAAACAAAGATGAAGGATCAGTCATTGGAAATATAGCCTTGGTGATAGTCATTGGAAATATAGCCTTGGTGATAGAAAGCTGGAGATCACATGATATAATTTTTGCAAGCCCAATGACTTCATTACAAATACCTTTTTTTAAACAACACATGGACCTCACAGAAATAAAATTTACAAAATCTGTTGTAAGATACGGTAGAAAAGCTCCACATCACCATCCAAAACCAGTCCAGGGATGAGAGTGGAATAGCCCATCAACTTTTGATATGCAAGTTCAATCTGAAGCTGAAGAAAATTAAAATAAGTCCACAAGTGCCAAAATATGACCTTGAACATACACCCCACCTGAATTTATAGATCATCTCAACAACAGATTTGATAAATCAGAAACTAATGACCAGAAGAGTTGTGGGAACATCATTTAGGAAGACAACAAAAGGTCATTAAGAAAAGAAAGAAGGGAAAGACCACAGTTGATGTCTGAAGAGACTGAAAATTGTTCTCCAGCATAGAGATGCTAAAGCAAATGGAAGAAATGAAGAGGTAAAAGAGATGAACAGAAATTTCAAAAGGCAGCTCGAGAAGACAAAGTTAAATGTTATAATGAAATGTTCAGATCTGGAGTTAGCAAATCAAAAGGGAAGAATATGCTCAGCATTTCTCAAGCTGAAAGAATTGAAGGAAAAATTCAAGGCATGACTCGCAGTACTGAAGGATATTACAGGTAAAATATTGAATGATGTAGAAAGCTTTGAGAAGATGGAATTGGAATACCTAAAATGGGGCTACGATGTGCCCAATGAAGGAGACTTCCTGCGGAGCCTCTGCATTATATAAGACCATAGGTGGAATCTTGAACCCCATCCAGAATCTTCTGAGGAGGGAAATTTCCACTGGAAAGGACAAGCAGACCAGCCTTGAGTGGCTAAAAGAACAGAAGATACATCTTGAAAGAAAGACCGACAGGAAAAATAAAAGACAATAATGGCAGTCCAACTGAACAAGAACAAGCAAGTTGCTCGCCCAGGAAACATCAAGGCAAGCAGTCGGGTCCCCTCAGGGCAAACCCCGTTCCATGACTGAGACTCAATGGGAATACACAAGCAGACATGTGCTCTGACTGGTGACCACACTGGTCACCAATAAGGGGAAGTGAGGGAAAAACAGCAATAAAGCTGCGAGCTAAGTTCAACCACATTCAATACATTCCTATGAACGCAGGTGGAGACCTGGTTGGCCAGCAGTATGGCAAGACCTGGGGACTCCTGGCCCAGAGTCAGTGACATAGCCACAGAGGACTAGAGTGGAGAGTGAAGCATCCAGCTGATAAGAAGAGAGGGCATATGCACAAAAACACCTACACTTATAGATAATACCCACTTGACCTGGCTTCAATGGCTGGATGATCAGAGCTCAACTAGAAGAAGAAAGAAGAGGAAGAAAAGAGTAATCTGATACAATCTGATGAACCTGACCTAAACCTATGGATGCAGTAGCTCAAAAGAGGGAACAAATCTCTACAGCGAGGATCATTTCCACCCCTCAATACAGAGGGTAGACAGGGATGGGCAACTTGAACATTGGCTACCCAAAAGGGGGGCGGTGGGGAATACAAAGACAAGAAGTGACTTGCTTAGAAGCTTTCAAGAGGGAGCCTAGATCCAGAGGGTGCGGAGGAAGGTAGAATCTCCATTGAGTATAGTAGTATTCAATCTGTCTGGGCAGGACTTATGAAAGGAGATGGGAATAACACTCAGGTGGTACAATAGTGAATAATTACTACCACTGTGAGGATTGGAAATGTAAAGTTAGATGTTTTGTAGCAAAAGGAGGGGAGTGGTTGACCTGGCAGTCTAGGGTGGAGGGGCCCTGGGTCCATCAAGGGAGAAGAGCAGAGTGAGAGAAACAGTGATGACATGGAGAGATGGAGCGGCTGGGAACTCTAGACCCAGAGAGGGAGAGGGCCAGTATGTTGACAACCAGGGAGCAGGTTTGTGGGGTATACCATTTGGTTGGTTGATGATGCATGGAGGGGATTGTAACCAAGGCAATGTAACAATATACAATAGGATGAATGTAAAGCTAATGTTCTCCCATGTAAACGATCACATAATTCACAATAAAACATTTTTTTTTTTTAAATAGAGAGAGAAGATGGAAGGAATACACAGAATCACTATACCAAAAAGAAATAGTCGATGTTTAACAATTTCAAGAGGCAGTATATGATCAAGAGCCAATGATATTGTAAGAAAAGTTCAAGGTGTACTAAAGGCATTGGGGGTTAAAAGTTTCCAGCAGCTGATGGGAAAAAACTTGAACTCTTTCAACAAACTGATGAAGCACTGGAGACATTCATTAATCTATGCCAAGAAATTTGGAAGACCTGGCCAACTGATTGTAAGAGATCCATATTTATGCCCATTACAGAAAGGTGACCCAAAGGAATTCAGAAACCATCAGACTATATCATTTATATCCCATGCAAGTAAAATTTTGCTGAAGAGAATTTCTAAATGGCGCAACAATACACTAACTGGGAATTTCCAGAGGTTCAGACAATGACAACATGGAATGAGGGATTTCACTGTTGGTATCAGAAGGAGCTTGGCTGAAAGCAGAGTATATAAGAAAGATATTTAACTGTGCTGTACTGATTGTGCAGTCTTCCAACTGTGTATATGATAAAATATGGACAAAATTGCAGAGACTGGGTATTCTATAACACTTAATTGTGCTCAAACAACTTTTGGTCCATGTACAGATTCCTCATGAGCACAATTAAATGTTCCAGAATTCTCTTACTTCACAATGTTGTCCATAGTTTGTCATGATCCACACAATCGAAAGCCTTTTTGTAGTCAATAAAGCAGAGGTAAACATTTTTTGGTATTCTCTACTTTCAGCCAAGATCCATTGGACATCAACAATGATATCCCTCATTCCACATCCTCTTCTGAAGCTGGCTTGAACCTCTGGAAGCCCTCTGTCAATGTATGCTTGCAGCCATTTCTGTATTACCTTTAGTAAAACTTTACTCCCATGGGATATCAAAGATATTGTCCCATGATTTCCGCATTCCATTGGGTCACCTCTCTTTGGAATGGACATAATCCAATCAGTTGGCCAGATAGTTGTCTTCAAAATTTCTTGGCATAGATGAATGAATGCCTCCAGTGCCCTTTTACTTTCTTGAAAGATTTCAGTTTTTATTCCATCAATTCCTGGTGCTTTGTTTTTTGTCAATTCCTTCAAGGCACCTTGGACTTCTTCCTTCAATATCATTGGCTCTTGATCATATGCTACCCCTTGAAACGGTTGAACATTAACCATTTCCTTTTGGTACAGTGACTCTGTGTATTCCTTATATTTTCTCTTGATGCTTTCTGCATCATTCAATAATTTGTCCAGAGAATCCTTCAATAACAAAAGTCGAGGCTTGAATTTTTTCTTCATTCCCCAAGTTTGAGAAATGCTGAGCATGTTCTTCCCTTTTGGTTTTCTGATTCCAGATCTTTGCACATTTCATTGTAATATTTGACTTTATCTTCTCGAGCTGACCAGTGAAATTTTCTGTTCAGCTCTTGTACCTCCTCATTTAGAGGAGGTAAAAATGTAGAATAAAACTTAAAAAAAGATAAGAAAAGGATCTGGTATACTCATCCAACAGAAACTGGTGTAACTCCCAACAATATGGTCCTTAATCACTCTTCAGGACTGGAACTCAACTCACACTCATGGTTCAGCCAAATAATGTTGTTGTTGTTGTTATGTGCCGTGGAGTCACTTCTGACTCATAGCGACCCTGTACAGGGTTTCCAAGGCTGTAAATCTTTACAGGAGCAGAAAGACTCATCTTTCTCCCGTGGAACAGCCGGTAGTTTCAAACTGCTGACCTTGCGGTTCGCAGCCCAATTCATAACCACTATGCTACCAGAGTTCCTTAGCCAAACAATAGGTTGATATAAAATAACATCAGGGAGGCATGCACTCCTTAGAGCAACTGACCATTTGCTAAGGGATTAAGCTCAGAAGGCAGGAATAGATAAAAAGAAAGATGAATGGAAATGGCAAAGACTATGATAGAGTGGAAGAGTGCTCTATTACATTCTGGGTACTTCAGTCAATGTCATGAAACAAAATGTGTATGAATTGTTAAATGGAAAACCGATTTTTTCTGTAAACCTTCACTCAAATCACATTACAAAGTTAAAAAAAAGAAAAGAAAAGAAAAGAAAATATGTCAAAAAGGTACACCTGACCCAAGACACGGTCTTGGTTTCCATGGAGCTGCTGGTGAGCTTGAGCTGCCAACCGACCTTGCAGTTCAAATGACTTTACAGTCTGACACATTAGCCCACAGCACTACACAGAAAAGAAAGATTGAAGAATTGGCTCATTCAAATTGTGGTGTTGGTGAAGAACAGTGAGTACACTGTGGACTTCCAAATATCAAATAAATCCATCTTAGAAGAAACACAACCATAATGCTCCTTAGAAGTGAAAATTATGAGACTTCATCTTGCTTACTTTGGACACATAATCAGGATGGATCAATCTCCAGAAAATGGCATCATGTGTAACAAGGCAGAAGTCAGTGAGAAAATAGCGGAAGCAGTGGGCTCAAACATACAAGCAATTGTCAGGATGGAGCAAGACCCGGAAATGTTCCATTCTGTCATACAACCATGTTGCTATTAGTCAGGACTGATTCAATGGTAACTTTTAAAAAGCTAACCTAGAAATGCTAAGGCGTGCCCAAACATTGGAGTACTGGAAGCAATCTTGTTGTAGGATAAACAGTATTCCTGACCAAGGAATCTATTAGTTAAATGAAGGGTATTCTTAGACGCCTATTTCCAATCAAAAGAATAAAAATATTCTTCTACATTAGCAATATGTTCTGTAACTGCCTTCCTCGGCTGTACTTTTGGATCTTCTTATCTCAGACCTTAGGATCTTATTTTGTATTGAACCAACTGAGGCTAGACTATGTTTGTGACTTGCCAGTCCTAGGGTCTCATAGAGAGCTAGAGATTTGTCCTTTTTATTATAATTTTTCAGGTTTAAACTAAAGTGTGCTAACTCCCATGCCAGAAAAAAGCAGAAACATTTGCCATATGAAAGGGGGGAAGCATGGTTTAGGAAGCATGGTTTCTGTGTATTGTTGCGGAAAATTTGGAAATAAATGCTGATGATGTTTATACACATGATTGATGTAAGTGGTGTCACTGAAATATACAGGTGAAAAACACTAAATGGGTAAATGTTATATTTTTTATAACAATAAAAAAGAAAGGAAGCAAATTATTTCTTCTATTTTTACCAAAAACTTTCAATATTCATTATATATATACTTAACAGTTGTGGCTGGGTGTTGCAAACAGTTAAATACCTGACTACTAGCTGACCGGTTGGCACTTTGATCCCACTCAGAGGCACCTCAGAAGACAGGCATGGTGGGCAATCTGTTTCCAAAAGGAAAACTCTATAGACTAGTTCTACTCTGCACATCTGGGGTCTTCATGAGTCATAACTGACCTGACATCAAGTAACAACAACATATCATACATGGAGTACATTTATGAGACACCTGGCATAGTGTGTAACATACAGTGTGGCTGGTGCTCACACTGGTACATACCAGTTTCCTAAGTCAACCTTATGACAGCAGTAATCTTTCTTCTTTTCAGTCCTTGTGATCTTCTAGCCTACACAGCAATGCAGTGACAGTAAACATATTTTAAAAATAAAGGCTGGGCATTCCAGTCAGTTGGCATACCATAAGTCTTAAAGTGCATATTCTACCACCTAGTATGGTGAGCAGAGTCCTGGTGTGGCTCTGTGGGTTAATGCGCCAGAGTGCAAAGCCATTTGAACTGCAAAGTCGGTGATTGAAGCTCATCAGACACTCCTCAGAAACCCTATACAGAGTCGGAACCAACTCGACGGCACTTAACAACAACAAGTCTGGTGAGCAGTGTTTGGAGTCAAAGCTTCTGAGCACAGACTGATGAAAGATGGTAGACTAGGCAGATTCACTATTCAGATCCTCTACAACAGGGGTGGGGAATGTCCAGCACACAGGACAATTTGTTGTTGTTGTTGTTGTTGTCAGGTGCCATCGAGTCGGAACCAACTCATAGCGACCCCATGCACAGCAGAACGAAACAATGTCCGATCCTGGGCC
>NW_006408901.1:118490-144804 GCF_000296735.1 Chrysochloris asiatica
GTTCCATTTCATTTTTGACAACTTCCAATTTCCCCAGATTCATACTTCGTACATTCCATGTTCTGATTTTCAATGGATGTTTACAGCTGTTTCTCTTCAGTTTGATTTGTGGCCTATTAAAAAATGAAGGTTCTGTGAGCTTTTCTCTACTTGGAGGAGGCATTTTTTCCCCAGTCGCATTCTGAGCGCCTTCCCACTTTCCAGTCCTGTATCTGACAATGTTTCTCTGCTATTCATAGAGTTTTCAGTGACTAGCGATTCAGAAGTAGTTTGTCACTCTTTCTTCCTAGTCTGTCTTGGGAAGCTCATCTGAAACCTGTCCACCATGGGTGACCCTGCTGGTTATTTAAAATACTGATGGCATAGCCCTCAGAATCACAGCAATTCAAAACCACCACAGCTCGACAAACAGATGAGTGGTGGTTGCGTGGTTGCTGTTAAATAGGAATCTCCTTGTGCTAGGGCCCTTAAGTCTGGCTCAAAGGTGGGATTTCTGTCCTTGGATGTCAATCAAGAGGCAGAAGCGCAGCAGGGGTGACTGGGTTGTAGTGAGATGCTTTGGGCTGGGCTTGTGGGTCTCTAAGTGGGTCGACCCTACCTCAAAGCCACGATCCAACAGTTAGGCTAGGAAGGTGCTCTTGCGTCCAGGGTAAGTAGGACAGCCTGGCCAGCCCCTGCAGTCTCTTCCCACTAGGCAGCGTGTCCCCATCGACCTGGTCTCCAGACACCTCTCACCCTGCTGCTCCATGGTCTGGGTTTCATTTAACACCACCATTTAAGGCCCACAAAATCATTTGGTCTGCCCCTGCCAAGACAATCCAGCCAACACATTAGGAGTGAGTTCATTAAATGTTTGACCAAATATAGCAGGCTGATTTTTAGGTTGATAATTTTGTTTTGTCCACAAATGATGCTGTAAATTTTGGCAGAAAAAGGTTTCCCCACCTCTGCTCTACAAGAAAGACTCAAGAAACCAAATAAAACAGATATGAATGACAATCCTGGAACTCAGAGCTTCAAAGGAAAGGATAAAGATATAGAACACATACCAATGAGAGAACAAGACTGAATGAAAGCAGAGAACAAGGAAGCATTAGGAACAGTGAACAGTCAATCAGCAAAGCATGCCCAGTTTGAATTATTACATTCAGAATTTCAAAGAGAACAGGTACCAGATAACCAGCTTTCCTTATCCAGGACTGCACTAGCACCCACATCAGTGACTGGCGATCAGAGAGGTTTGATCATCCCCCTTATTTTTCATAACCTTTTACTGACCCAACCACTGGGCAATATCCAGTCAAACTTCACCCTGCCCCCACTCCCCCGGAACTTCTACTTTTCTTTCCTTTTAGACCCTTTTTTCTTTCTTCTTAGACCTTCCCTCTCCCTACCCCCTTTTAAATTATTTTCTTTTTTTTCTCTTCCCTCACCCTTCTTATTCCCCAGAGAACATTCCACCTCCAGCCCCCGCCATGGTTAGCAGTGCCTGCCCACGTCCCTCCCAGGGCAGTACCTATGAGTATCTATGGAGCAAGTGCTGTGAGTGGTATATGTTCCTATGGAACAGGTGCTGAGTACCCATCCCAACTGTGTTTGGCAGCTAGCATAATCACTAATACTGTTCTTCTGGTTTTTCTTCCTTTTTTTTTCCTTCTGAGTTCTTCCTTTTCCACTTGTCTTGTTCTTCTCTTTTCTCTCATCACCCCTGACATTTTGGGAAACCTGTGAAGCAGGTACCCTCCTCCTCTGGCAACCCCCTCCACCTCCTTGGTCATCAGTGTTCACTCTCATCCCTTGGTGGATAGGGGTGTGTACTCCTGCACAGTGAACTCCACATTGCTGTTGTACTCGTTTGCTGCTGAGGCACGTGTCAGTACTGTGCTACTTGTTTTATCTCCTCTTTTTGAAAATCTCTTTCCTTCTTAGTTCTTCCCTCCCTCCCCTTGTTTTGATTTTTACATTATTTATTTCCACCAACACTCACATTTTTTTTGATACAGTGGATTAGGTGACCTGCTGCCCAACATCTCATGTTCAGTAGAGTCCTTCATTGACTGTGTTTGGAGGTGTGTTCCCATTGAATGAGTGCCACATTCCAGCTGCAGCTGTGTATAGAGACTACCTTTTACACCAACACTGTATCACTTTGGGTTATCTCTTTTGCCTTATTTTACTTTTTTCTTAAATCTTCCTAACTCCCAACCTTATCTTTTTTCTTCTTTTTGTACCCCCCTTTTTTGTTTCTAGTTTTCCCCAGCAGTCAGAAGCCAGTGACCCTAGCCAGCCCAGTCACTGAGCCACTGCCAATACCTTCTGTAACTCTGCTGGATCAGCCTTCCCTCAGCTGCTCTGCATGACCAGTGATCAGAGTCATGTGCTCATACTCGATCTGCTACCAAGTCTACACAGAAATAGGTGATAAGTGCCCAGATGCTGCCAAACTAGCAACCAGAGTAGTATATGCCCATAGATACTAAAATAAAACAAAACAATAACAAAAATTGGGGTGAAGCAAGCTAAGATACAATCAATTACATTACCATCACAAGAAAACAAACATCTTCAAATCATAGACACACACACACACAGAACAAGATGGCTCAAACAAGTCACCAAAGTATAGAAGCAGAAAATCTTCTGGAAGAAAAAATGCTATAAGAATTTATAATAAGGAATTCAGAAGATTTATACAGTGGTCCTTTCAGCAGCTTATGACAAAGAAAAAAATCAGACAAAATTTAAGAGAACATAAGACAACACTCTGGAAGAATACAGGAAAACAATACAAGATCAAATTGACAAAATAGAGAAAATTAGAAACCATACAAAAAGAGCAAATAGAGATCCAATTAATACTAAAATTTCAGAAACAGATAACATATTGGCAAATTGGTAGAATGGAAGCAATGGAAAACAGAATTAGCAAAGTTGAAGCATAATCTCTTCATATTAATCTGTGAGGAAAATAATCAGAAAAATGAACAAAAAGATGATAAAGGTCTAAGCATTATGGGATCCCATCAAGAGGAATAACTTATGTGTGATAAGAATTTCAGATTAGGAAGCAAACACAAAAGCTTTGAGAAAACAAAAAACTGTCAAAGGTTTTTTGGTAAGAAGGTTTATTAATTTTCTTTGAGGTTACCCTGTAATTTATTATTAATAAATCTTGTCACCAAATTAAAAGGAAAAAATAAAATAATAAAATAACAGTAAACTCTAAAATAACAGCAATGAAGAAAATAAGAAAACCCATGAAGAAAACTTACCACAGAAAAATACACGGAACAAAGAAACCATGAACACCACAAAGCAAAGTAAAATACAGCAAAATTGTGCCAGTAAATTCATACCTATTGATAATTATATTGAATATAAATGGATTAAATACACCAGTGGGGAGAATGCAAAGAAAAAATAACAAATCAATATGCTTTCTATAAGAGACATACCATAGACTCAGAGATAAAAATAAGCTAAAACTCAAAGTTTAAACATGTATTAAGCCAGTAACAAACAAAATAGAACAAAGGCTATTGTGTTGTTGTTAAGTGCCATGGAATTGGTTCCAACTCACAGCAACCCTATATAGGGTTTCCAAGGAATGGCTGGTGAGTTAAACCACGAGCCTTGTAGTTCAAATGGACCTTGCAGTCAAGTACTTATCCTACAGCGCCACACCAGAACAAAGGCTGTTGTTGTTATTAAGTGTCATTGAGTTGGTCCTGACCCATAGCAATCCTGCATTGAGTTTCCCTGGAGCAGCTGGTGAGCTTGAACCACCGACTTTGCAGTTCAAATGATATTGCAATCTGGTAGATTAACCCACAGCGCCACAACATAACAAAGGTTGTTGTTGTTGTTGTTAAGTACCGTGGAGTCGGTTCCGACTCACAATGACCCTACACAGGGTTTCCAAGGCTGCAAATCTTTACGGGAGCAGAAAGCCTCATCTTTCTCCCGCAGAACAGCTGGTAGTTTCGAACTGTTGACCTTGAGGTTAGCAGCCCGATTCGTAACCACTATGCTACCAGAGCTCCAGAGAACAAAGGTAGCAATATTAAATTCTGATAAAGTATAATTTCAGCAAAACAGGAAAATAGGGACATTATATAATGATCAACCCAACAAGAAGATATAATCATAATAAATACCTATATACTTAATGGAAGGGAATCCTGATATGGTGCTGTAGGATAAGCATTGAAATGCCAACCACACTAACTGCAAGGTGGGCAGTTCAAACCCATCAGTCGCTCTTGGAAACCCTGTATAGAATTGCTATGAGTTGGTACCGAATTAACAGCAAACAACAATTACCGTAGGAGACTAAATACACCACTTTCGATTAAGAACAGGACAACTAAAAAGAAAATCATAAAAGATACAATCAACCAATTAGGTAGGTCCAATACAAAAATACACAACACTCCACCCAACAACAAGCAGCAAGCAGCACAATACACATTCTTTTCCAATGCACATGGAACATTCTCTAGAACAAATCATATATTAGGTCAAAAAACAAGCCTCAATAAATTTTAAAAACATCAAAATAATACAAAGCATCATCTCAGATGACAATGCTATAAAATTAGAAATCAATAACAGAAAGATCAAGGAAAAGATCAGATACCTGAAACTGAATAATACCCTGCTTAAAAACTTCCTCTTGGTTTATATAAAGGATACTCATGAGCATATTAAGTGTTCTGGAATACCCACTCTCTGCAATGTTATTGTTTGTTATGGTCCACACATTTGGAAGCCATTGCATACTCAATAAGCACAAGTAAAAATTTTCTGGAATTCTCTAAATTTAGCCAAAATCCAACTGGCATCAATAATGATAATCCTAGTTGCACATTTTCTTCTGAATCTGGCTTCAATTTCTGGCAGCTCCCTGCCAATGTTCTGCTGCAACCATTCTTGACTATCTTCAATTCAGCAAACTTTTATTTGGATGCTATATGACTATTTTGTTCAACGATTTCCATACTCCCTTGAATTATCTCTCTTTGGAATGGGCACAAATATGGATCTCTTCTAGTAGGTAAGCCAGGTAGATGTTTTCCAAATTTCTTGGTAAAGATAAGTGAGCGGCTCCAGTGCGGCATCAGTTTATTAAAAGATTTCAATTTGTATTGTCTCAATACCTGGAGGCTTGTTTTTTGTAAATGCCTTAAGTACAGCTTGGACTTATTCCTTCAGTACCATCAGTCCTTCATCATACACTACCTCTTAAAATGGTTGAACATCATTTCTTTTTGGTACAGTAAGTCGGTGCATTCATCTTCTTTTGATGGTTTCTGCATCAGTCAATATTTTGCATCAGTCAATATTTTGCCCATGGAATCCTGAGGCTTGAATTTTCCATTCTTTTAGCATGAAAAGAACAGTTGAGCATGTTCTTTCCTTTGAGTTTTCTAAATCCAAATATTTCCACTTTTCATTACAATACTTTACATTGTATTCTCAAACTTCTGTTAGAAATTTTCTGTTCAGCTCTTTTACCTCCTCACGTCTTCCATTTGCCTAGCTTCTCTATACTCAAGAGCAAGTTTCAGAGTCTCTTCTGACATCCATTTTGGTCTTTCGTTTCTTTTCTTCTTAATGACCCTTTGCTTTATTCCTGTATGTTTCTGATGTCATCCCACAACTCTTCTGGTCTTCTATCATTAGTGTCTAATGCATCAAATATGTTATTGAGATGATATCTGATTTCACGTGGGACATGTTCAAGGTCATATTTAGGCTCTTGTGGGCCTGTGTTAATTTTCTTCAGCTTCAGCCTGAATTTGCATATGAGCAAACTGTCTGCCCCTGACTTTGTTTTGATTGATGGTATGAAGCTTTTACACCACCTCTTCCCACAGATGTAGTCAATTTTATTTCTGTGTATTTAATCTGGGGAGGTCTTTGTCTTTGGTCTTGCAAAATTCTATCCCGCAATCTTCAGCACTGTGTCTATCATGAAGGCCACATTTTCCAACTACTAATCCTTCCTCTTTGTTTTCAACCTTTGCATTCCAATCACCAGTAACTATCAATACATCTTGATTGCATGCTTGATCTATTTCAGACTGCAGATGTTGGCAGAATTCTTCAATTTCTATATCACTGGCAGTAGAGGTTGGTGCATAAATTTAAATAATAGTATTAACTGATCTTCCTTTTAGGTGTATGGATATTATCCTATCACAGACAGCATTGTACTTCAAGATAGATCTTGAGATGTTCTTTTTGATGATGAATGTGACATCATTCGTCTTCAATTTTTCACTAATACCTAGGATACCAATATTTGTATATTCTATTTAATTTTTTACAACTTACAATATTCCTAGATTCATGTTTCTTTCATTCCATGTTCTGATTATTAATGGATGTTTGCAGCTGTTCACTCTCATTTTGATTTGTACCCCATCATCAAATGAAGGTCCCAAAAGCTTTGCTCCATTCACACCATCATGGTCAACTCTACTTTGAAGTGCCTTCCAATGTGAGGGGCTCATCTATCAGCAATATATCTGGCAATGTTCCACTGCTATTCATAAGGTTTTCAGTAGCTAAACATTCAGTAGTAGCATGTCTCACCTTCTTCCTAGTCTGTCTTAGTCTGGAAGCTCTGCTGAAACCTGTCCATCATGGGTGATGGTGCTAGTATTTAAAATATAAG
The DNA here is from genome assembly GCF_000296735.1 of Chrysochloris asiatica. Taxonomy (NCBI): domain Eukaryota; kingdom Metazoa; phylum Chordata; class Mammalia; order Afrosoricida; family Chrysochloridae; genus Chrysochloris; species Chrysochloris asiatica. The sequence continues at coordinate 125,173 of NW_006408901.1, forward strand.
TGGCATAGCTTCCACTATCACAGCAAAACACAAAGCACCACAGTTTGACAAACTAACAGACAAATGGTGGGCATACATATGAGGTGATTAAAAAAAAAATTCTTAGGTCAGGCACACCTTAGTCCTCAACATGACAGCTTAGCTCTTGAACACTTTAAAGAGTTCTTGTGCAGCAGATTTGCCTAATGCAATACATCCTTTGATTTATTGTCTGCTACTTCCATAAATTTTAATTGTGGATCCAAAAAAATTGAAGTCTTTTACAACATCAATCTTTATCTGTTTCTCATGATATGACTTATTGATATAGCTGTGAGGATTTTTGTTCTCTTTACATTGAGGTTCACTGCATACTGAAGGCTGTAGTCTTTAATATTCATCGGCTCTTTTTACTTCAAGCAAAGCAAGGTTGTGTCATTTGCATGCTACAGGTTTTTAATGACTCACCCTCCAATCTGATGTCATGTTCTCCTTCATCTAATTCAGCTTCTCAGAATATTTGATCTTCATACAAATTGAATACACATGGTAAAAGACACAACCTGACATACACATTTCCTGATTTTAAACCCTTGTCCTGTTCAAATGACTTCCTCTTGGTCTATGTACAGGTTTCTCATGAGAACAATTCAGTGTCTGGGTTTCCCATTCTTCTCAATGTTATCCATAGTTTGTTATGATTCACACAGTCAAATGCATTTGCATAGTCAGTAAAGCACAAGGAACCATCTTTCTGGTATTGTTTGCCTTCAAGCAAGAGCCAACTGACATCAGCAATGATATCCCTACTTTCATTCCTCTTCTGAATCGTTCATGAATTCCTGGCAGCAACCGTTTTTGAACTATATTATGCAAAATTTTACTTGCATGTGATATTAACAATATTTTTTTTAATGACTTCTATTGGGTAGCTCTTCTTTGGAATGGGCACAAATATGGATCTTTTCCCATTGTTTGGCCAGGCAGCAGTCCAAATTTCATGGCACAGATGAATGACCTCCTCCAGCAATATATCAGTTTGTGGAAATTTTTCCATTTATATTTCATCAATTCCTGGAGTTTTCTTTTTGGGTATGTGTGCCAATGCCATCAAAGCAGCTTCAAATTCTTCCATCATTATCAACAGTTCTTGATCATATGGTACCTTTTGAAATGACTGAAGATTGACCACTTATTTTTGTAATACTGATTCTGTGTATTCTTTTGATCTTTTAATGTTTCCTGCATCATTCAATATTTTGACCATGTTGTTGTTTTTAAGTGCCATTGAGTAGGTTTCAACACACAATGACCCTGTGTAGGGTTTCCAATGAGCAGTTGGTAGGTTTGAAATGTCAACCTTGCAGTTAGCAGTTCAGAGCTTATCCTACAGTGCAACACCAGGACCCCAGACTTTGCTCACAGAACTATTTGATAATGCAACCTGAGGCTTGAATTTTTCTTCAGTTCTTTCAGTTTGAGAAATGCTAAGTATGTTTTTCCCTTTTGGTTTTCTAAATCCAGATATTTACAAATTTTGTTATAATCTTTTGCCTTCGAATTTTCTATTCAGCTTTTATGTCATCAATTCCTTGAGTTGCTTTAGGTTGTCTCCACAGTCAAGTTTTGGAGTCTCTTTTGACATCCCTTTTGTACTTTTCTTTCTATCCTGTCTTTTAAATGACCTTTTCCTTTCTTCCTGTATGATGTCTTTGACATAGTCCAACAAGACTTCTGCTTCGGTCATTACCACCTAATGTATCAAATCTCTTCTTAAGATGTTCCATAAATTCAGATGGGGTATATTCAAGTTTTTATCACTCATCTGTCCGTTTGTCATACTGTGATGGGTTACATGTTACTGTAATGCTGGAAGCTATGCCACCAGTTGTGTGGTGCTGCAGGATAATGTGTTGGACTGCAAGGTCAGTTTGAGCCACAAGGTTGGCAGTTCAAACCCAACAGCCAGTCTTTGGAAACCCTATACAGGGTCGCTATGAGTTGGAACCAACTCAACAGCACTTAACTACAACAACAAGGGTTATCCATGTTGGACAGGTTTCACCTGAGATTCTAAATTAAGAATGACTAGGAAAAAGGAAAGGACTACTTCTGAATGTTTAGCCACTAAAAACCGTATTAACTGCAGGGGGAATACTGTCAGAGAGCTCCAAAATATTGAATACTGAAACATTATGAATACTACCAGAATACTGTCAGATATAGTGCCAGAAGATGTGCCCCTCAGATTGGAAGGCACTCAAAATAAGACTGGGGAGTAAAGCTTTCAGGACCTTCATTTGATGATGGCGTACAACTCAAAAGGAGGAGAAACAGCCGTAAAAATTCATTAACAATTGGACTTGGAATGTATGAACTGAGAATTTAGGAATATAAGAAGTTGTCAAAATGAAATGGAACACATAAACATCGATATACTAGGCAGTGTTGTTGTTGTTAAGGGCCAATGAGTCTTTCTGACTCATAGCAACCCATTAGAGTTTTCAAATAGTGGCTGGTGGGTTTGAATGCCAGCTTTTCAGTGAGCAGTCCAGTGCTTATCCTACATCACCATACCAGGACTCTATCAGAGACATCAGTGAGCTGCAATGGACTGATACTGGCCATGTTGAATCTGACAATCACGTGGTTTACTATGCAGGAAAGACAAATTGAAGAATAACGTCCCATTCATCATAAAAATTAATATCTCAACATCTATATCTTCAAGTACAATGCTGTCTCTGATAGGATAATATCTGTACATCTATAAGGCCAATCAATTAATACCACTGTCATTCAAATTTACATACCAACCACTAAAGCCAGTGACACTAATATTGAAGAAATCTACCAACTTATTCAGTCTGAAATTGATCAAACATGCAATCTAGATGGATTGTTAATTACTGGTAATTGTAATGCAAACATTGGGAAAAAAGAGGAAGGATCAGTAGTTGTAAAATATGGCCTTGGTAACAGAAACAACACTGGATACTAAATGATACAATTTTGGTAGACCAATGACTTGTTCACAGCAAATGCTTTTTTTAAACAACATAAAAGATGACTAAACACATGGACCTCACCAGATGGAATACACAGAAATCAAACTTAGTACATCTGTGGAAATAAATGGTGGAAAAGCTCCATGTCATCAGTCAAAACAAGGCGAGGGGCAGACTGTGGAACAGACTACCCATTGCTCATATGCAAGTTCAGGCTGAAGAAAAAAAAAAGTCCACAAGAGTCAAAATATGAACTTAAACATGCCCCACCTGAATTTAGAGATCTTCTCAAGAACAGACTTGATGCATTAGACAATAATGATTGAACACCAAAAGAGTTGTGGGATGAAATCAAGGACATTGTACAGGAATAAAGCAAAAGGTCATTAAGAAGACAAGAAAGAAGGAAAAGAGCACAATGGATGTAAGAAAAGACGATGCAACTTGCTCTTCAGTATAGAGATGCTAAAGCAAATGGAAGAAATGAGGAGGTAAAAGAGCTGAACAGAAAATTTCAAAGGGCAGGTCGAGAAGACAAAGTCAAGTATTATAATGAAATGTTCAAAGACCTGGAGTTAGAAAGCCAAAAGCAAAGAACACATTCAGCATTTCTCAAGCTGAAAGAACGGAAGAAAAAATTCAAGGCTTGACTTGTAATAGTGAAGGTTTCTATGGGCAAAATGTTAAATGATGTGAAAGCCATCAAAAGAAGATGGAAGGAATACCAAAAAGAAATGGTCGCTATTCAACCATTTCAAGAGGTGGCACATATCAAGAGCCAATAATACTAAAGGAGTAAGTCTGAGAAAAGGATCCAGGAGCTGATGGGATACAAATTGAAACCTTTTAATAAACTGATGTAGCACTGGAGACACTCAATCATCTATGCCAAGAAGTTTAGAAGACAGCTACTTAGCCAGATAAGAGGTCCTTATCTGTGCCCATTCCAAAGAGAGCTGTCCCAACAGAACATGGAAATCATTGAACAATATCATTGATATCACATACAAGTAAAATTTTGCTAAAGGGAATTTAAAACTGGCTGCAAGACTATGTTGATGGGAAACTGCCAGAAGTTCAAGACAGATTCAGATGAGAACCAGGAATGAGGGTTATCACTGCTGAGAACAGATGGATCTTGGCTAAAAGCAGAGCATATCAGAAAGATGCTTTATTGCTGTGCTTTACTGACTATGCAGAGGCTTTTAACTGTGTGGATCATGACAAGATAGGGACAACATTACAGAGAATGCGTATTCTGGAACACTTAGTTATGCTCAGGAGGAACCTGTACATAGATCAAGAGGCAGTCATTGAAACAGAACAAGAGGACATTGAATGGTTTAAAATCTGGAAATGTATACGCCAAGATTGAATTCTTTCTTCATACTTATTCTGTGTACTGAGAAACTTATGAGAAGCTGGATTTTATGAAGAACGTGGTATCAGGATCAGAGGAAGACTCATTAACAACCTGCAATATGCAGACAATACAACTTTGCTTGCTGAAAGCAAAGAGGACTTAAAATACTTACTGATAAAGATCAAAGACCACAGACTTCAGTATGGGTTGCACCTCAATGTAAAGTAAACAGAAATCCTTACCACTGAACCAATAAATAACACCATGATAAATGGAGAAAATATTAAAGTTGTTGAATATTTTGTTTGGATCCAATGTCATTACTCATGAAAACAGCAGTCAGGAAATCAAGCAATGTATTGCATTAGACAGATCTGCTGCACAGGACTCCTTAAAATATGTCAGTTTGTGCCTAGACAAAGCCATGTGATTTTCACATATGCATGTGAAAGTTGGACAATGAATAAGGAAGACTGTAGAATAATTGATGCATTTGTTAGTGACAAATTTTAAAAATACCATACACTACCAGAAGAAGTGTTGAAAGAAGTACAGCCAGAATGCTCCTTAAAAGCCAGAATGATGAGCCTTTGTTTCTCATACTTCAGACATATTATCAGGAGGGGCCAGCCCCTGGAGAAGGACATCGTGCTGGGCAAAGTGGAGGGTCAGTGAAAAATACGAGACCTCCAATGAAATGGGATTGGCAGTTTCAGCAGTAATGGGCTCAAGTATAACAAATGGTTGTGAGGATGGTGCAGGACTGGGAAGTGTTTTGTTCTGTTGTGCATAAGAACTTACTCTACGGCTCTAACAACAACACCATACTTAAGGTCAAGGAGCCCTGTTAGCATTGTGGGTTACAACTTAGGCTTTTAATCAGAAGGTCAGCAGTTCAAATTTACTAGCCGCTATTTGGGAGAAAGATGAAGTTTTCTGCTCTCATAAAGATTTACACCCTTGGAAACTCTACACAGGGCCATTATAAGTCCGAACAAACTACACAGCACACCACCACCACCACACTCAAGGTCATATTTTGGTTCGTGAGTACTTGTTTTAATTTCCTTAAGCTTCAATCTGAACTTGCATATGAGCAATGGATAGTCTTCACCACAGTTGGACCCTGGCCTTGTTTGTGCTGCAAATATTGAGCTCCTTCATTGTATAGTTCCACAAATGTAGTCAATTTGATTCCTGTGTTTTCTATTTGGTAAAATGGAAACAGCTTCTCAGATTATTTGATAAGCACAGTGATTGAAAAAGAATAGTGAAATACAACCTTGATTCACACCTTTCCTAATTTTAAAACATTCAGTACCCCCTAGTTCTATTTGGTCTCATGAGTACAATTAAGTGTTCTAGAATACTCATTCTCCACAATGTTGTCAATAGTTTGTCATGCTCCACAAAGTTAAAAGCCTTTGCATAGTCAGTAAAGCACAAGTAAATGTCTTTTCTGCTATTCTCTGCTTTCAGTCAAGATCCATCTGATACAAGTGATGATATCCCTAGTTGCACATTCTCTTCTGAATCTGGCTTGAATTTCTGGCAGTTCCCTGTTAATGTACTGCTGTAAACATTTTTGAATTGTCTTCAGCAAAATTCTCCTTGCATGTAATATTAATGACATTGTTTGATGATTTTTGCATTCCATTGGGACACCTCTCTTTGGAATGGGAACAAATACAGACCTCTTCCAATCGGTTGGTCAGATAGTTGTTTTCCAAATTTCTTGGTATAGATGAGTGAAAGCCTTCAGTACTGCATCAGTTTGTTGAAAGATACCAATTTGTATTCCATAAATTCCTGTAGTCTTATTTTTGGCCAATCCCTTCAATGCAGCTTGGATGTCTTTCTTTGTTACTATTGGCCTTGCTACATCTTAAAATTATTGAAAAAGTTCTCTTTGTCACAGTGACTCAGTATATTCCTTCATCTTCATTAGATGGTTTCTGCATAGTTCAATATTTTGCCCATAGAATCAATATTGCAACCAGAGGCTTGAATTTTTTCTTCAGTTCTTTCAGATTGAACAGATCTGAACACACGCTTTCCCTTTTGCACATTTCTGTTCAGCTCTTTTACTTATTCATTTCTTCCATTTGCTTTAGCTTTTCTATCCTCAAGAGCAAATTTGAGAGTCTCTACTGATATCCATTTTGGTATATTTTTTTCCTGCTTTTTTAATTGCCTTTTGCTTTTTGCCTGTATGACATTCTTGATGTCATCCCACAACTCATCTCATCTTCAGTTCTTAGTGTCTAATGTATCAAAGCTATCTTGAAATGGTCTCTAAATTCAGGTGGAATATATTCAAGGTCATATTTTGACTCTCACGAAATTGTTTTAATTTTCTTCAGCTTCAGCCTGTACTTGTACAGTCTGCCTTGGCCTTGTTTTGACTAATACTGAACTTTTCAGCTGTCTCTTTCAATATATGCAGTCAATTTGATTCCTGTATATTCCATCTGATGAGGTCCATATGTAAACTCACCTTTTACGTTGTTTAAAAAAAGTTTTCCAATATGTCTTTGGTGTTGCAATATTCTGTCATGTGATCTTTAGCATAATTTCTATCACAAAAGCCCTATTTCATTTCCAAAATTCACATTCTAATCACCAATAATTATCAAAACATCTTGATTATATGCTTGATCATTTTCAGACAGAAGTTAGTAGAATTCTTGAATTTTATCATCACTGGCTTTACTGGTTGGTGTGTAAACTTGAATAATGGGCCTTCCTTGTAGGTTTATGGATATTGGCCTATCACAGACAGCATTGTACTTCAAGATAGATCTTGAACTTTTTGTTTTGATGATGGATGTGACACCCTTCCTCTTCAAATTTGTCTTTACTGGCATAGTAAACCATATGGTTGTCTGATTGAAAATGTTCAATATTAGTCCTTTATAGCTCACCAATGCCTACGATTTCAATCTTCGTGTGTTCCATTGCATTTTTGACAGCTTCCTATCTTCCTAGACTCATACTTCCATATTCTGATTACTGATGGATGTTTGCAGCTTTTTTTCCTTATTTTGAGTTGTGTCCCATCAACAAATAAAAGTACCCAATGCTTTGTTCCATTCATGTCATCACGGTCAACTCTACTTTGAGGAGGTAGCTCTTCCTCCGTTATATTTTGAGTGTCTTCCAACTTGAGTGGCTCATCTTCTAGAAATATAACTGACAATATACTGGTGCTATTCATGTTTTCATATTCTGGCAATATAGCTAACAATATTCTGCTGCTAGTCATAAGGTTTTCAGTGGCTAAACATTCAAAAGTAGTCTCTCTATCCTTCCTAATTTGTCTCAGTCTGGAAACTAACCTGTCCACCATGGGTGGCCCTGCTGCTATTTAAAACACTGGTGGCATGTTGTTGTTAGGTGCCACTGAGTCGGTACCAACCCATAGCAACCTTCTGCACAGCAGAACAAAACACTGTGCAATCCTGGGCCAACCTCACTACTGTTGCCATGCTTGAGTCCATTGATGCTGCCACTTGGCCAATCCATCTCATTGGAGGTCTTCCTCTTTTTCTCTGACCCCTCCACCATACCAAACATGATATCCTTTTCCAGTGACTGGTCCCTCCTGACAATATGTCCTAAGTATCAGAGACGAAGTTTGGCCATCTTGGCCTCCAAGGAGCACTCTGGCCGAACTTCCGCCAAAACGGATCTGTTGGTTCTTTTGGCAGCTCATGGCACTTTCAATATTCTCCTCCAACATCATAACTCAGAAGCATCAATTCTTCTATGGTCTTCCTTATTCACTACCCAGCTTTTGCATGCATATGAGGTTATTGAAAATACTATGGCTTGGGTCAGGAGCACCTTAGTCCTCAAACTGACATCTTTGCTCTTCAACACTTTAAAAAAAGATCTTGTGCAGCAGATTTGCCTAATGCAATACGTAGTTTGATTTCTTGACTGCTGCTTCCATGAGTGTTGACAGTTGATCCAAGAAGAATGAAGTCTTTGACAACTTCAATCTTTTCTGTTGATATGCTGTTTATTAATCCAGTGGTGAGGATTTTTGTTTTCTTTATATTGAGATGCAATCCATACCGAAGACTATGTTCTTTGATCTTCATCAGTAAATATTTTAAGTCTTCTTCACTTTCAGCAAGCACGGTTGTATCATCTGCATATCACAGGTTGTTAATGAGTCTTCCGCCAATCCTGATGCCACGTTTTTCTTCATGGAACCCAGCTTCTCAGATTAGTTGCTCAGCTTACAGGTTGAATAAGTATGGTGAAAGAATGCAACCTTGTTTAGACACAACTAAATACCTTAAGGGAATGAGATGCTAGGCTGAGGTCTCAGGACCAGTCTCAGAGACACCAAGATCAATCAGCATAACATAGTCCACAAATATAATGTTCTATATCCTACTTTGGTGAGAAGTGACTGGGGTCTTAAAAGCTCATGAGCAGTCATCTAAGGTATAGCTATGGGTCTCTCTCTGTCTGGAGAAAAGAAGAATAATTAAAATTGAAGCTACGTGTTGAACAATTAGTTCAACAGCCTAATGGACATAGAAACATTAGTCTCCTCAACCTTGAGACTAGATGAACTAGATGGTGCCCAGTTACACTACCAACTGCTCTGACAGGGATCAAATCAACAGTCCTGGAAAAAATGGGAGAGATACATATAACGAAACTGAAAATCATAAAAAGTCCAGACTTAATGGTTTGACAGAGCCTAGTAGAGGAATTCCTGAGACTGTGGCCCTTAGTCACCCTTCAGGTCTAGATATGAACTCAACCTCATGGCTCAATTTTCAAGCAAACAATATACAGATCTATAAAAGGAACAATAACATTAGGGAGGTATACACATCTTAGTATAATCAACTATTTGAGATTAAAAGGACAAAGTTTAGAATGGGTAGGAAAGGAAGAAGAATAGAAACAGGACTCATAGAGGAAAAGTGGTATAAGAGATATTTCATGGTAAGCATTGCATTCAGTGAGGTGAAACAAAATTTGTATGAAATGCTAGAATGGAAAACTGATCCATTCTATAAACCTTCACCCAATTCACAATAAAATTTTAAACATCATATACTAAGCAAATGTCAACCAAAATGGAACAAGAATGGCAATATTAATTTCTGATAAACCAGACTTTAAACAGATCATGCAAGGAAGGATAATATATACTGATTAAGGCATCACTGAACTATAATAAATATCTATGCATTCAATGAAGAGCACCAAAATACATAAATAAATCTTTAACAGAATTGAAAAGAAAAACAGACCACTCTACAATAATACTTGTTTGTTGTTAAATGTCATCAAGTTGGTTGTGACTCATAGCAACCTTGTATAGGGTTTCCAAAGAATGACTGGTGAGTATAAATTGATCTCGGAGTTAGCAAATCAGTGTTTATCCTATAGTGCCACATCAGGACACCAATAATAGTTAAAGACTAATACACCACTTTTGATGAAGGATAGAACACCCAGAAAGAAATTCAACAAAGATACAGAAGATTTAAACAGCACAATCAAAGAACTAGATAGACCTCATCCACATATATAGAATAATCTGGTAGTGTAGTGGTTATGAATCAGGCTGCGAACCACAAGGTCAACAATTTGAAACTACCAGCTGTTCTATGGGAGAAAGATGAGGCTTTCTGCTCCCATAAAGATTTACAGCCTCGGAAACCCTGTACAGGGTCACTATGAGTCGGAACTGACTCCACGGCACATAACAACAACAACATCTAACAACAGCACAATATACATTATTTTCCAGTGCACATGGAACATTCTCCAGAATAAATCATATATTAGATCACAAAGCAAGCCTCAATAAATTCTAAAACATCAAAATACTATAAATCTAAATATTTACCAGGTCACAATGCTATAAAAGGAGAAAACAATTAAGAAGATCAAAGAAAAAACCAAATACCTAAAAATTGAATACACTCTTAAAAACTACCGGGCAGTAGAAGAAATGAATAACTAATTTTTAAGAAATCCTTGAATCAAAGAAGAATGAAAAAATAGCATATCAAAACCTTTGGGACACAGTAAAAGTAGTGCTCAAAAGGTAATATAGAGCATTAAATTTCATCAAAAAAGAAAATCCAAAATTATCACCTCAATGTAACATCTCTAACTCATAGAGAGAAAAAAGCAAAATAGGGCCACTATCATAGTAGAAAATAAATAATACATATTAGACCAGATATATGAAACAGAAAACAGAAAAGCAATAGAAAGAATCAAAGAGACTAGACATTGGGTCTTTGAAAGGATTCATAAAATCAAAAAACCACTAGCAAATTTAACAAAGGAAAAGGAAAAGATGCCAATAACATGAATACGAAATGAAATAAACAATGTCACAACAGAACTAACTGAAATAGAAAGGATAGTAACAGAATACTGTGAAGAACTGTATTCCTAACAAATTTGAAAATCTGTAAGAAATGGGACAAATTTCTAGAAACACACTACCTACCCAAACTAAGAGCCCTGGTATGCCACTGTAGGATAAGTACTGGACTAGCAACCACAAGATCGACAGTTCAGACCCGCCAGCCACTCTTGGAATCCCTTTACAGGATCATTATGGGTTGGAACAGACTCAACAGTACTTAGCAACAACCACCCAAACTCACACAATCTGAGGCAGTAAATTTAAACAAACCCATAGGAAAGAGTCCTGATGTGGTGCCGTAGGATAAACACTCGACTTCAAGATTGGTTTGAACCATAAGGTTAGCAGTTCAAACGCACCAGCCACTCCTTGGAAACCCTATACAGGGTCACTGTGAGTCAGAACTGACTCAACAGCACTGAACAACAACATCAAGAAAGAAGAATTTGAACAAGTCACTAAAAAAAACTTTCAACTTAAAAAACATCCCAGCACAGATGACTTCACTGGACATTTCTACCAAACATTCAGAGAGAAGCTGACACCATTTTTACTTAAGTCATCCCAGAATACAGAAAGGGAGCAAATACTCTTGAATTCATTTTAGGAAATTAACATTATACTGATAACAAACCAGACAAAGACATCACTAAAAAAGAAAACTATAGATCAATATCTATAATGAATTGTTGTTGTTGTTAAGTGCCATCGAGTCGGGTCCGACCCATAGCGACCCTGTACAGGGTTTCCGTGGGTGTAAATCTTTACGGGAGTAGAAAGCCTCATCTTGAATATAGACTCTAAATTTCTCAACTAAATCCTAACCAGTAGAATCCAGAATCATGTTTAAAAACATATATATATCAACACTGTGATAGTTAAGGTTTTGTGTCAACTTGACTAGACTGGGACAATTTGGTAATTCCCTATGATGGAATCCAATATAATGTAATCACTTTAACCATGATGTATTCTGATGTGATCAGTCCTGATGTGATGTGTTGTAAATCCTCACTTCTATGATTTTAATGAGGCCAGATGCAATCTCTTTTATGATATAAATGGAGGGAGAAGTCAGCAGAGTAAGAAGTATGTTTTTTAGACCTGGAATCCCTGAACTGTGAAGCTGCTAGATTCAGAGAAAGTTTCATGTCAAGCCACATGGAGATCTCTAAGGAATCCTGGGCTCACAGACACTGAAAGGAGACCAAGACCAGAACAATGTAATCCACCACATAAATAAAACAAAGTGAATGACCCACGTGATATTAACCAATACAAAACAGGCATTTGAAGGGAAAGGCAATATATAATAAGGGGGATATTAGTAAAATATGATCAAGACAAAGGACGACACTAAGAGGAGCACAAGAATGAAAATACTGGAGACATCAAGACAAGTGATCGGATCCTCTCAGTGCAAATCCTCTTCCAAGTCTAAGACGCAAGGGAAATATACGCTTTGATGGGCAACCACGCACGTCACCCATAAGGGGAAGTGACTGAAGAACATCAATGAAGTGGTGAGCTAAGCCCTACATCGTTCAGCAGACTACTGTGAACCCAGGTGGAGACATGGTCGGCCAGCAGCGAGGCAAGACCTGGGGACTCATAGGCACAGAGTCAATGACACAACAGCCACAGAGGACTAGAATGGAGAGCGGGTTGGCCAGCTGATAATAAGAGGACGGATAGAAGCAAGAACACCCACACTTGCAGATGATACCCACTTAACCTGGCTTCAATGACTGGATGAACAGAGCTCAACCAGAAGAAGAAAGAAGAGGAAAAAAGCGTCAACTGATACAATTCAATAAACATGACCTGCACCTATAAATGCAGTAGCTCAAAAGAGGAAACAAATCCCAGCTGCAAGAACTATTCCCAGCGCTTCCACACGAAGAGTAGACACAGATAGGCAACTTGGACATTGGCTACCCAAAATGGGGGAGGGATACACAAAGGTAAGAAGTGACTGGCTTACAAGCTTTCAAGAGGGAACCTAGATACAAAGGACGTGGAGGAAGGTAGAGTCTCCATTGGATAGTATCCAGCCTGTCCAGGAAGGACTGATGAAATGAAATAAAGATGGGTCTCTTATGATACAATAGTGAATAATTGTTATCAGGACTGACTGTGAGGGTTGGAAATCAAAAGGTGGACATTTTGTAGCAAGGAGGGGAGTGATTAACTTTTCAGTCTAGGAGCGGAGGGCCCTGGGACCATCAATGGAGAAGAGTGGAGAGCGGCATCCTACCCAGAGTAGCAGTGAGGCCTGAGATGGAGGCAGAGAAGATGACGTGAAGAGATGGAGTAGCTAGGGACTTGGGATCCAGAGAGGGAAAGGGGCTGAGGACCGTGTGTGTGGGGGTGGGGTGGGGGCAGGCTTGCAGGGCACACCCTTTGGTTGGGTGAGGATGCATGGATGGGATGGTAACTATGCCAATGAAATGATGTATGACAGAATGGATGTAAGACTAATGTTCTCCCATGTAGACTATCACATAATCCACAATAAAACATTTATTGAATTAATAAAAAAAAGAATGAAAGTACTGTTACATACACAATCCTGCAAGAACAGTAATAATATCAGTGTATGAGTTGATAAAAGTTAAATAGGTATAGGATGGTGATTGGGATTCCACCTACGATTACATACAGGTTTAATAAGAGGATAGTTTTACATATGTATTTACATACGCTACAAATATATCCATATAGTAGAATATATATGAGGCAAAGTTATGTAAACTTCCTAGTCATAATCAAACACCTTGGGAATGGGTACTCAAGACCATAGTTGTGGGGAACATCAAGGCCAATTGGTACAATATAGTCCAGAAAGACAATGATCTACATCTTACTTTGTTAAGCTTGTGAGCGGGCCATCTATGTGTTACATTGTGGGGATTGCAATCAATGTCTCCACAACTAATTGTGTATGAACTGCTAAATTGAAAACATATTCACTTTCTAAACTTTGACCCAAATCAAAATAAAAAGTTTAAAAAAAAAAGTTTATGAACAGTAATCTAAAATACATTTATTAGGCTTTATTTTTCGGGAACGAAAGAGAAAGAAGGAAACCCAAGAATGAGAGAAGTAACTGGACTACAGTGCTGTCTACATGAACCACTGCTTCGTCTACTTTGAGACCAGAAGAACTAGATGGTGTCCAGCTATGATTCCTGAACATTTTGAACATAACAGATGAATCCTGAGAAAAGGGGAGAAAAATGTGACCAAATTACATATTTTCATTACAATAAAAAAAGACTTATGCATTTAAAATAGTAAATGAATAAATGCTGCTTCTCATCACATGGGCAGTTTCATTACCTAATTCTGTTAATTATTTGCTGTGTGCAACTTATCTTTCATTTATTATAGAAAATTTGCTTAACAGTGGTTTTGAAAACAAATGACAAACAGAACAATCAGAATAGAAATACTGCAAATGCTTACACATTGTGAAAAATCTGTGATTATTAAAGTTTTGTGCCAACTTAGCTGGGCCAGGATTCTCATTGTTTTATCAGTTAAGTTGTAGTTATCACTTTCATAATGAGATCTAGTATAATTAACCCCATGATATAATCTGATGTAATCAGCCCTGATCTAATGTAATTACTGAAAATCCTCACTTCTATGATGTTAAAGAGCTTAGATGCAGTCTACAGGATTAAGTTGCATCTTGAGTGAATCTCTTTTAAGATATAAAAAGAAAGAGAAATAAACAGAAGAAGAGGGACCCACTACCACAAATATAGAAGAGCCAGGAGTGCAGTGTATCCTTTGGACCTGGGGTCCCTGCTCTGTGAAGCTCCTAAATCCATGGGAAGATTGATGCCATGACATATGGAGATCTCCGGGGAATGCTGGGCCTACAGATGCTTCACTACAAATTTGGACTTCTAGCCTGCCAAACTATGGGAGAACAAATTTTTGTTTGTTAGAGCCATCCACTTGTGTTATTTCTGTTATAGCAGCACTAGATAACCAAAACAATAACCAATCGATGTCTCTGAAAAAATTTGCAGAAATTGTGGAATGGAACCTAATCTTCTAAGTAACTGATCACTGAAAACACACCATTATTTTTTTAATGGCAGACTTCTAGTAAGTATGACAGCAGTTTAAGCAGACACAATAAAAAGATCATCTATAACAAAGATGTTATTGTTGCTGATAAGTGCCTTTGTTGCTGTTAAACCCAACTCACAGTAACCCTGTATAGGTTTCTGAGGCTTTAAATTTTAGTGAGGGCAACAATGAAACAGATACAAATGATAATCTTGGAACATTGAGCTTCAGAGTAAGATAGAGAAGTGGATTGAATACTAAATTAGAGAAGCAGAACAGCGGCGGCAAAAAAAAAAAAAAAGGAGACAGATGGGGTAATTATCAGCTAGACTGACTTGGAGTGCCACCTTAAACTTTTGTGAGCAGCACTGGAATCCAGCAGTGGTTTGTTGGGGATGGATGCTGGTGCTGGTGACTGGTGACAAGAAAGGTACAATTCTCTCGTTTCCCACACTCCCCAGTGATCAGATACGTGGCCTGCCCCCAACCCCAGTATAACCTCTATTCTACTAGAATTTAAGAGTCATGCCACTTGAATCCAACAGTGGTTACACTACCGTGGTGTCTGGAGGCAAGCAAGCTCCATCCTTTCTGACTAGGAGAACACACAAAGCCAATCATCAATCACCACTAGACTAGCAAGAACTCTCAAATCAGTTGCCCTGCCCCCAGCTACACTCTAGCCCTAAAAGTTTCCTTCTGGGAACAAAGATCCATATCTCAGCCACGGTCAGGGCCTGCACATTCGAGTGCCATGATCAAAGACAACAACTGGGCCTACAGAAACTCCATCTAATACTGGGCACACCAACCTTTCACCCCTCCAACTCTACCTCATGAGCTCCTTGGCTATCAGGAGCCCCACACTATTTTCTCCTCTCTGGGTGTAGTCCCTGCACTAATTTTTTTTTTCTTTAGTTGTTGTTTCTTTTTTCTTATTATTCTTCTCTTTCCTTTCCCATGTTTTTTATCCTCTCTTTCTGTTTTCCTTTCATCTTTTCTTCTGTCTCTCCTTTTTTCACCTTTGTTATTCTTTCTTCCACTTGATTTTTCTTTACTACTCTTTTGTCTCTTGCTCTTTTTTCTTCCCTCTCTCTATTTTTTATATTGTGTTTTCTCTTTGTACTCATTTTCTCTCTTGCATTTCTCTTCCACTGTTTTATTTTCAGTTATCTTTTTTTCTTTTTACTTATTATATTATCTTTCTTTCTGCTGATTGTTGGGTTATTTTTTTCTCCTTTATTATTTTATTTTTTGCTGTAGCTTTCTTATGTGTGAGTGTGTATGTGTTTGTGTATAGTTGATTTTCTTTCTTTTCCTCTTGCCCCACCCAGCAGGAGACAGCAATCATGTCCATACTGCCCAGTCAAAACCATACCATCTAAAGCGCCACCACACTCCCCCGCCACCAGGTAATCAAGAGCCACCACCAGTTCCGATACCACTTGATCAATGATAGACAGAAGCTAAACTCACCCTAAAATGAGTGGTACAAATGGAGAACTATGCACATACTCCTATTCTCTAATCAGACACACCAGAAAGCCAGTGGTAGGGGCCTAAGAACATAACAATAACATAATGTCTTGTAGACAACAATTCCAGTTTACTTGAAGAAGCAAGACAGAGTGGCTCAAATAAATAACCATGACACACAGCCAGAAAAACTTTTCTAAGGAAGAAAAGGAATTATAACTACCAGATAAAAAATTCAAAAGGAGTTTGATGGAGGCTAGGGTGGAGGTGCAGTGAAGTTCGCCCTTAGCAATACCACAGAATACCAGGCAAAGCAGATCCAGGGCACAGCTCCAAACACAAAACCACAGAGAAAGGAATATTTTGAAGGTTTGAAGGCTTATAGATTGGGGAACTTGAAGCTGAAGTAAAAAATCGCGTACTATTGAATCTGCCAGGCTGGGCTCGGAGGCCCGGAAACGACATCTTGGGTGAGACCAAACAGAAAGACCAAATGGGGAAGCAGAAACACCACAGAAAAACGCTATGGGAAACTTGGAGCAAAGGTGAACAATACACTTCATCAGTTTTGCTTTGTTCTGATTTTTTTTTGTTGTTTGTTTGGTATCAGGCCATTGGGGTGCCCACTGTATACCCACCTCCATTCTGGTGACTAGAGGAGAAGCCTGAGCAAGTGGACACCCCCTACCCTCACCACTGATGGGTTCTTCTACCACGCATGCACACAGATACTCAGCCCAAGAGCAGGCCCTGAAGGTTTTTGCTTGTTTGTCTTTTGTTTTGCTTTATAATATGGGCAAGGGAAGGACCAGGCTGTAGAGAGGAAAAGAGAGTTTAAAAACAAAACAGACCGAAAATTAAATTGAAGCCTGAGGTATAGTATAACAACCAACACTGGGATCTTGAAATCTCTCAGGCAGCTTTGAAAGCAAGAAGCTGAAGAGAGGACATTAAAATCATACTCATGTTGGGCTACAGATTTTTTTTTTTTTCTTCTCTCCCTCCTCTGCCTTTTCTGTGATTAGAGACTGCAGTATTCAGTCTAGTTTTTGTTGTTGCTGTTTTTTGTTTGTCTGTTTTTGTTTTTTTTCCTCTTGTTCCCCCCTGCCCATTGTTTCTGTTTTGCTGTTATATGCTCCCCCTTCTACCTTTGGAGGACTCTTTCTCTCCATATATTACACAAGAAGAGTCAGCAACTGCTGCCATAGAGTCAAGCTACAATCACACTCTATAAGACACCAAAACCCAGGCAAGAACCAATACCAACTGAGCCATATACCAAGGAAACAGACAATACTTGTGAAAGTTACTCTGAGTTAAGCAATAAGAAGAGTGAAAAGGGAAGCCCACATCCTGATCACATCTTCCTGGGGGCAATCAGAAAGCATAAAAAATACCAAAACACATACTCAATTAAGTATTAAGACCACAGGTAAACACTAAACATGTCCAAGAAGCAAAAGCAGATGAACATATCAGCATATGTCCAGAAACAAGATAAAATGTCAGACACAAATGACCTAGAGGTAGACATGGACTCATTCTGGAAGGAGGGCAGGCCATGGAAGTCCCTAAGAAGGAATTCAGAGAAATGATTACAAAATGTTTCAAAACACTTTACAATGGAGTTGAGAAAAATAAGGAAGAAGTCAGGAAAGTGCTACAAAAACAATCAAATAAGATAGATACAACATTGGAAAAAATTCAAAACCTACAAAAAGAGGTCCAAACGATCAATAACAGAACATCAGAAACAGACAATACTCTGAAAGAACAAAGAAGAGTAGAATAGACGAGATGTAAGGCAGAAACAGTGAACTGGAAGACAAATCTCTCAATACTACTAAGATAGAAGAACAAACACAAAAAAAGGATAAAAAAATCGGAGGAAGGTCTAAGATTCATGTTGGACAACATGAAGAAGAATAACTTAAGAATTATCAGCATTTTAGAACAAGAAGAATCACACAAGTCCACAGAGGAAATAGTTGAAGAACTGCTGGAAGAAATTTTCTCTAACATCCTGAAAAGTGAAAAGCTAAACATTCAAGAAGTTCAACGAAGTCCAGGAAGGATAAACCCCCCCAAAAGAAAATCACCAAGACATATCATTGTTAAACTCTTCAAAATTAAAGATAAGGAGACACTTCTGAAAGCAGCCAGGGAAAACAGAAGTGTCACATACAAAGGCAAGCAAGTCATATTAAGCTCAGATCTCTCAGCAGAAACCATGCAAGCAAGAAGGCAATGGGGAGACATATATAAAACCCTGAAAGACAAAAACTGTCAACCAAGAATCCTTTATCTATCAAAGCTATCAATCAAATATGATAGTGTAATCAAAACAATCCAGGATAAACAAAAGCTAAGGGATTTTGCCAAAGCCAACACTGCGCTACAAAACATCCCAAAGGGAGTTCTGTGGACTGAGAACCAACAAAAGCAGACAACAACCAGAGATTGACATACGTGGCAGCACCTCCCAGAATTAAGTCAACAGAAGGAAGAGTCAAGAACAGAACAAAACTATAAGAACAAACTCAGAGATTCTGGGAAGTCAGTCTGTGATCAAACCATGTACAATGTAAAAGAAGGTAAACACATAGGAACAGAGATCCAGATGGTGAGAAGGTCAGGTCGATTACAGGATAAAGCAGACTGCACTAAATGGACTATAAAACACACTCAAAGAAAATTAACACTTCACAACATACCAAGAGAATGAAAACCCAAGAAGAACATGGAAACATTAAAACTATGAGGAAACTTGCAAGGAAGAAAACAAAAAGCATGAACTAAACAAAGGAAAACACACAGAACAAAGAAAGCAGCAACACCACAAAAAACACACAAAAACCATAAAGGCAGCAATTAATCAATACCTATCGATAATTACACTGAATGTAAACAGATTAAATGCACTGGTTAAGAGACAGAGCGTGGCAGAATGGATAAGAAAACAAGATCCTTCAATATGCTGTCTGCAAGAGGTACATCTCACACACAGAGACACAGATTAGTAGTCAAAGGATGGTAAAAAATGTACCAAGTTAATTGCAATAAAAAACGAACAAGAGTGGCAGTACTGATCTCTGATAAAATAAACTTTAAGGAAAAAAAAGAGCTAAATAGGAGAAGATGTACATTATGTCATGATTAAAGGGACAATTGAACTGAATGAAATAACCATAATAAATATCTATGCTCCCAAAGAAAGAGCTCCAAAATATATAAAGCAAACTCTAATAGATTTGAAGAAAGAAATAGATGAATCTCCAATAATAGTGGGTGATTTTAATACA
>NW_006408901.1:148429-164775 GCF_000296735.1 Chrysochloris asiatica
GTTAAGATGCTTGGCTGTCTATTGAATCTTGGTTTTCCTTGCATTATATTATAAAATAGACACTGGAGGGGGAAAGAAAGGAATAGCCAGAAACATCACCATAGAAAGCTTGTAAGTATGTCTTCTGTACACCTAAATTGGGGCTACAATGTGCCCAGTGAAGGAGGTTTCCTGCAGAGCCTCTGCATTACATAAGATTATAGGTGGAAGCCAGAACTACATCCAGATCTTCAGTGATGGGAAATTTCCAAATTGAAAGGATGAGCAGACCAGCCTGGAGCGACTAAAAGAACAGAAGATACTTCTTGAAATAAAAAACCAATAGGAAAAATACAAAACAACATAGGCAGACCAACTTTTACTACAAGAACAAGCATGGTGCTTGCCCAGGAGACATCAACGCAAATGGTCGGGTCTCCTCAGTGTAAAGCCCCTTCTAAGACTAAGACTCAATGGGAACACTCGCTCTGATTGGTGACCATGCTCGTCACCGATAAGGGGAAATGAGGGAAAAACAGCAATGAAGCTGAAAGCTAAGCCCTACTACATTCAATAGACTTCTGTGAACCCAGGTGGAGACCTGGTTGGCCAGCAGTATGGCAAGACCTGGGGACTCTTGGGCCCAGAGTCAGTGACATAGCCACAGAGGCCTAGAGTGGAGAGTGAAGCATCCAGCTGATAAGAGAGGGCATATGCACGAGAATACCCACACTTGCAAATAATACTGACTTGACCTGGCTTCAGTGAATGAATCATCAGAGCTCAACCAAAAGAAGAAAGAAGAGGAAAAAAAGAGTAATCTGATACAATTTGATGAACTTGACCTACACCTATGGATGCAGTAGCTAAAAAGAGGGAACAAATCCTTACAGCGAGGATCATTTCCACCCCCTCCATACACAGAGTAGACAGCGATGGGCAACTCAGACATTGGCTATCCACAATGGCGGGGTGGTGGTGGTGGTGGTGCTGCTGCTGCTGCAAAGGCAAGAAGTGACTGGCTTACAAGTTTTCAAGAGGGAACCTAGATACAGAGGGCGTGAAGGAAGGTAGAATCTCCACTGAGTAGTATCCAATCTGTCTAGGCAGGGCTGATAAAATGAAATGCGGATGGGTCTCTTGTGATACAATAGTGAATAATTGTTATCAGGACTGTTTGTGAGGGTTGGAAATGGAAAGGTTTATAGGAAGGAGGGGCATGGTTAACTTTTCAGCCTAGGAGCAGAAGTCCCCGGGACCATCAAGGGAGAAGAGGGGAGAGCGTGACCCTACCCAGAGAAGCAGTGATGCCTGAGATGGAGGCAGAGATGACGTAGAGAGACAGAGCAGTTGGGGACTTTAGACACAGAGAGGGAGAGGGGCTGTGTGCTGATGACTGGGGGGGCAGGCTTGCAGGGTATACCCTTTGGTTGGTGTTGATGATGCATGGAGGGGACTGTAACCATAGCAATGAAACAATATATGATTGGATGAATGTAAAACTAATATTCTCCCATGTAAAATGTCACAGAATTCACAATAAAACATTAAATTCAAAAAATTCAAAAGGATTCAATGGATTGAGAAAAAGTTCAAGAATGCTTTGGAGGAAAATAAGGATAACAGAGAAAAAACTTCAGAAAAATTCAAGAAAACACTACAAGAACAAATTGATGCAATAAATGAAAAATTATAAATAATACAAAACCCTGAATATTAATATTTAAGAAACATAGACTATACTCAAAGTGTCAAGGAGTAAATCTGAATTAATGGAAGGCTGAATTAGTAAGCTTGAAGACAAATCTATCAATACTAGTCTACTAGAAGAAGAATTATAAAAAAGGAAAAAAATTCTGAAGAAATCCTAAGATTTATATGGGATGCCATCAAAGGGAACAACATATGGGTGACTGAAATTCCAAAACAGGAAGAGACAAATATAAAATACAGAAAAAAACTGTCAAAGAGTTGTTGGAAGAAAAGTTCCCTAGCATCATGAAAGACAAGAATATAAGCATTCAAGAAGCTGAATGAATCAAAAACAGGATAAACCCCCAAAAGAAAATCACCAAGACATGTCATAGTCAAACTTTCTAAAACCAAAACCAAAGAAAATATCCTGAGAGCAGCTCAGGAAAAACAAAAAATTACCTACAAAGGAGAACCAATATGGCAAAGCTCTGAATTCTTAGCAGAAACCATACAGACAAAAAGGCAATGGGATGATATATATACAAAAAAAATTTTAAATAAATATTGCCAAGAAGAAATCATATACCCATCAAAACTGTCCCTTAAATGTAATGGTAAAATTAAGATATTTCCAGATAAACAGAAATTGAAGGAATTTGTAGTAACCAGACCTATTTACAAAAAATACTAAAGGGTGTTCTTTGGACAGTAAACCAAATACATGATAACACCACCCAGAATTCAACCCAGATATTGTTGTTGTTAAGTGCCATCAAGTTGTTTCTGACTCACAGAACCTGTTTAGGGTTTCCAAGGAGCAGTTGGTGTCTGAGCTAGCTTATCCTACAGTGCAATACCAGAACTGCTAAACCAGATATGTTGTTGTTGTTAAGTGCCGTCAAGTTGGTTCCGACCCATAGCAACCCTGCGTAGAGTTTCTGAGGAGTGACTGGTGAGCTTGAACCTCTGACCTTGCAATTCAAAGGAGCATTAACCCACAGCACCACACCAGGACTCCAAAGAGAAGTATCCAAACAATCCTACAAGAATGAAAACAGAGAACTAGAGATAACAATTTGTAATGATGACAGCTACAGTAAAAAAGAGGAAATAGTGTAGTTACAAAACATCCAACTGGTAAAGAAAGTATTCAAGTAGATTTCAGGATAAAATAAGACTGTTTTAAACTAGGGAATACATTAAGAAAATACAGGGCAATCACAAAGAAAATTAATAAATCTTTTTACCAAAATAAAAAAGAAGACAATGATTTCATAAACATTAAACAACAATAACAAAGAAATGACAAGAAAACCTACAAACAAATTTAATTCAAGCGCAGAAAATCATGTGAAATAAAGAAACCAATAGCATCACAAAAAAAAACTACACACACATACAAAAATGGCAGCAATTAAGCAATTAACTTATCAATAATTATACTATGTGCAAATTGATTAAATGTACCAGTCAAGAGACAAGTTATGCTGAGATTCTTTTTTTCCTGAAAAACTAATGGTACAAATTTACAAATACTTCTACAAAAGAAGTCTGCAGAGCATGTCAACCATTTGGTGCAGCAATCCATTCTGTTTCTTACCAAATCCCGTTGATCTTCCTGTACCAGATTCATTTTGTGCACCAAACAAAAGATTTTGGCATCTGGAGAATTCTTCAGAATGGCTTCCAAGCATGATTGGCAATAGTGCATGTCTTTTTCCAGTTCACGGCTCTCTACATCAAAGACATAAATCAAAACCTCCACATTTCGGAAAATGTTGTCCCGCTGGCTAGTGAAATAATTTTCCATGAAAGTGTCTTGTCTGTAAGGAAAAAAAAAACAAAAAACAAATCTAGATGATAAATGCTCAGTTTAGTCATTCCTGCTTAGGCTATATTTTCGTTGGTGGCGCTATAGGGTAAACACTGGACTGCTAACTACAATGCTAGCAATTCTAACCTCCCAGACGCTCTGTGGGAAAAAGATGAATCCTTCTGCTCTTGTAAAGATTACAGCCTCTAAAATCCTATACAGGGTCACTATATGTT
The DNA here is from genome assembly GCF_000296735.1 of Chrysochloris asiatica. Classification (NCBI taxonomy): domain Eukaryota; kingdom Metazoa; phylum Chordata; class Mammalia; order Afrosoricida; family Chrysochloridae; genus Chrysochloris; species Chrysochloris asiatica. Next base: position 152,153 of record NW_006408901.1, read on the forward strand.
GAAAATTGACTTGATGGCAATGAGCATTTTAATCAATGCAAAAGATCATTTTAAGGCTTCAACTTAAAGGGCAAATAATGGTAAATAAGCCTTAGGTTTTATCTTCTTAATCTCTTGAACCACACATTCTACTACCCTCTGGCCCTCTTAGTGTTCCAGACACTCTGACACCCTCTAAATTCTTCAATTGCAAACATGGGGTCTTTCCACATGCAGATTCTCTTCCTCTACCTATTCATCTAATTAACTTCTACTTTCTTGGTCTAATCCACTCATACATTTCTTTTTTTTTTTTTAACACCACAAATATAATACTACATGCATTTTTGTTGTTGTTATGTGCCACTGAGTCAGCTCCGACCCATAGTGACCCTGTATAGGGTTTCCAAGGAGCAGCTGGTGAGCTTGAACCACCAACCTTGCAGTTCAAATAGCTTTGCAGTCTGGCGCATTAACCCACAGCACCACACCAGGACTCCACTTGCATTACTGTGAGTTTTTAAATTAATATCACTCACAACCCTTACACAGCAAGTTCTATGAGGGCTATGATCATGTCTAACACTGTTCTCATTTTCCCCAGTTTCTAGCACAGAACCTGACATAGAGTACTCAATGAATATTTGTTGAATGAAATACTAAATAGCCAAATAATCTAAACTATATGAAACTCCACTTGTAACTTTTCATCAGAATGTTGCTATTTGCTCCTTGACTGGTGGTGGCTGTATGCCGTGGAGTCAGTTCCGATTCATAGCGACCCTGTACAGGGTTTCCGAGGCTGTGAATCTTTACGGGAGCAGAACACCTTATCTTTCTCCCGCGGAACAGCTGGTAGTTTCAAACCGCTGACCTTGCCGTTCACAGCCTGATTCGTAACCACTACACTACCAGAGCTCCTTGCTCCTTAGGGTGTGTATTATTTCTCAAGAAGTTCACAAAAGCCTTTTGCAGTGAAAAAAAAGCCTTAAACCTAGGTTCTAGTACTGCACTTTGTTATTAATTAATTGTATCACCTTAGGAGTATCATAAGGAGCTCTGGTAACATAGTGGTTACGAATTGGGCTGCGAATCTTAAGGTCAGCAGTTCGAAACTACCAGCTGCTCTACGGGAGAAAGATGAGGCATTCAGCTCCCATAAAGATTTACAGCCTCGGAAACCCTGTACAGGGTCGCTATGAGTCGCAACTGACTCCACGGCACATAACAACAACAACAGCAGCAGTATCATGGTCTCACTGCACTTCAGCTACCTTATTTGTTTTTTGTATGTTTTTTTTTTTTTAAGGAGATAATATATTTTTGACTAAAAATAAAGAACTTGTACCTAACAAGGTCTCTTGATAAGGTTCACAGAACTGGATAAACAAAGGGTTTGTCTGGAAAGACTTTCCAAGTTGAATGTTAAGTAATTCACCTGTTGGTAGTAATGAAGTTATTTTCTTATAGAGTACTTGGCTATTTTGCTTTTCATTTAACAAATATTCAATTAGCATCTATTCTATGGCTGGCTCTGACTGGTGGTGGTGGCAGCGATGTGTCACAGAGTCGGTTCAGACTCATAGCTACCCAAGGCTGTCAATCTTTCCAGGAGCAGAAAGCCTCATCTTTCTCTCACAGAGTGGCTGATAGACTCAAACTGCTGACCTTGCAGTTAGCAGCCCAATTTGTAACTCACTACGCTACCAGAACTCCTTGGCTGTCTACTGTTGTTAAGTGCCAGCGAGTTGATACTAATTCATAGCGACCCTGTACAGAGCTTCTGATACTTGTTTAAATCTTTGTGGGAGCAGAAAGCCTCATGTTTCTCTCATAGAGCAGTCAGTGTGCTCGAACCACTCACTTTGTAGTTCACAGTCCAGTGCTTATCGTATGGAGCCACTGCACTCCCTAGTCTCTATACTAGGTGCTAGAAATTATTAAGCTTACAATGTTGTTGTTAAGTGCCATTGAGTTTATTACAACCCATAGCAACCCTGTATAGGGTTTCCAAGGAGCAGCTGGTAAGTTTGAACCGCCAACCTTTCAGTTCAAAGTGACTTTGCAGTCCAGCACATTAACCCACAGCATTACACCTATTTATTCGGTAAGGTGCTTTGCTATGCATTTTTGTATATATTATCTTACTTAATCATCAAAACAATCCTAAGAGTTGGTACTATTATTATCCCTATTGTATAGATGAAGAATCTGTGACTCAAAAAATTTAAGTGACTTACTCAAGATAACACAGATAATAGAGTTGGGATACAAACCTAAGTCTAATTCCAGAATGTAAGCTCCTAACCACTAAGCACCATGTACTGTTGCCTCAGCATGGAGATGCAAATGATCATAGGGTATGGAGCAACATCAGAGTAACAGGGATAGTGAGTGTGCATTTGTGATAGGCTACTTGGTAAGTAATTAGGTTATGAGAAGAAGAGCTTTTACTCTTCAAACAAAAAACAATTCACCTGGAGAATATGAGTTCAGGGTTTAATTCACAGAGCTAGACTGCTGAAGACAATTAGTGAAATAATTAAGAACAAGGTGATATGGTGTGATATCTAAGATCTCAGTATTGATGTGAGGTTGCCTGAAAGAGAAACCTAATTTCTTTGCCTGCAAATGAGAAAAAAGCTATCCCATTCTACAGCTATACCTACATATATGGAGCTTGTGGCACACACATACAAGGGGTATTTTCAAAAGTACACAAAAGGCTGTTTATTTAAGCAAGTATCAAATTTGAAGTAATTTCAATCCAACATATCTATTGTAGATGATAGCTACTACAGGGGTATTCTCCATGTTTATTATACTAGATGTCATGATTACTGCTACTGGCTTCACAAACAAGTAAGTAGATGATACTTACAATCCCATAGGTTCAAAACCAGGTTTCCCAAAAATCGAACTTGAGAATGTTCGACATCAACTGGAAGATAAATATGACAAATCTAGTGAAATTCAAAATAAGCAAAGCACTAACCCATGGAATTTAGAAGGACCAAAGTGGAGTGAAATGCTCAAAGCCACAACAAGAAGGTGATTTTCAGCTTAGTAGTGTGGTTTAGGGGCAAGATGGGCAGTTAAACTTTAAGCTACCCTGAGCTACAGAACTGGCTGTAGGTCAAGTTACTTATTAGTAGTTTAGTACTTACAGCAGGAACAATCTCTAATCAATTTTATAAATGTTAAAATTTCAACATGTAAGATAGAGCCATTCACCATTTAAGATTTCCCTGTCCCACCTGTGAGTACCTTATCCACAAAAAAGTCAAACAATAACAAAAAAACAAACAAAACAAAACAAACATGAAACAACCAAACTATCTCCTTCTATTGATTTTCTTATTTCAGTTAACAACCCTATCATCTTCCCATTTAAAAAAGTCATTTCGTACTCCTCTGTCCACATTAAATTCATTGCTAAACTCAGTCGAATATTCCTCTGTAATACATCTCAACTTCGCCCAACCCTTATTTTATAACCCATCTTCAATATTAAAGGACTCCTGGTGTGGCAGTGTAGGATAAGCACTGGACTGTAAACCACAAGGCTGAAGGTTCAAACACACCAGTCAGAATTGACTCAACGGCATTTAACAACATCAACATTAAGGCTTTCATGCCTACATTATTAAAACATCTCCATAACTGACCTCCCCCATCAAAAGCCTTACCTACTTTACCCTCCTGGCTACTGCCAGACTCATCTTCTTAACACTACTTTGAACATGTCACTCCCCATTCCACTTTCAATGACTCCTCCATGCCTATAAGGAGGCATTCAAGATCCTTCATAATTTGGTTTTTGATCTACCTTTATATTGTCTCCAGTGATTCACCTTATTAAATCCCAATTTAATTTATTTATAGTCCTTCCCAGCCCCCCTACCTCCCCACACCCAACATACCTTACATCAGGGGTCGCAAACTTGCTTATTAGGGGCCAGCCCAGTAAATGTATATGATCAAAATTAACCACATATAGAGAGCAAACATTCACCCAAAGGGATGTAGGGAACAAGTAGCAGTTACTCAGCTCATTTGTCATGCCGGCATATGGGCCCAAGGAATACTAGATCTTTAAATTTTTCAATAGTGGTGGGAAATCTTATTTTTATAGCAACTTTTAAATATGGATAACTAATTCCAATATTTCTAAAACACTGCATGGGCTAAACAATACATACCTACAAGCCTTATCCAGTGTGCAGGCTGCCTGTTTGCGACCTCTGCCTTATGCTTCCCTTCCCCCTATAATTTGCATACTATGCTCTTCGACCTAGTAAGCCACCCCCATCTTTTTTTAAAAATTATATTCATCTTTAAGACACAGTTTAAATCCCACCTCCTCTAAAAGCCCTGCCTGGCCATGCCCACTTATTGTCACCTCTCCCTCTGAAATAATTCAAACATTTATTAAGCATCTACTCTCTGCCAGGCACTAAATCAAAAAAAGGAATAATGAAAATTCTTATCCTGGAAATTTCTCAAAGTCTAGAAATTATTAATCTATAAAATTTATGTGATAATCAATCACATAGTTGTACTTCTTCTATAACTATCTAGAAGCTGTTGCTTAAATTATCTAATATCTAACATTTCTCTTGTGCAATTCTGTGCATAACTCTTCTCATAAATTAGATGAGCAGCAATACATAATAGGACAAAAAAGGAAAAAAGAATAAGAACAAATATAGGCTTTGGAGTCAGAGACCTTAGTTCAAATTCCAGCTCTACTTCTCTGTGTGACTGAGAGAAGTCACTTAAACTCTGACTATTTCCTCTTCTATCAAAAAGGGGGGAGCATACTACTGATCTCAGTTATTATGAGGATTAAATGACTACGTAAAGTGCCTGGCACGGTAGCAGGTGCTCGAACTACTTCCCTTTTCCCCTTTATTTCCCCTCCTTGGAAAAGGAATCATATCTTACATTTCTTTGTATTTCCAACAGAGTCTACTAGAGAGTAGGTGCTTAAACTGCTATTAATTTGAAGACTATGTAAACGGTCTAGTACTAAAAAAAAAAAAAAAAAAAAAAAAAAAATGGAAAGAAGTGCTACTGAGAAATGGAAAGACAATAACAAAAGAAGTGACAGGATTCAGTGATTGTTTAGATAAGGGGTACATGGGATTGAAATCCAGTTCACATCAAGTGACCAATGTCCCCATTATCAAATGCACTGGACTTTTGTCTTACTTTCTCCTGCATGACACTGTTGAACACTCTGTTTTTCTCAAAAAAATTTCTTCTCTTGGCCTCTAATATCATATCTGTGATCTCTTGGGTAAATTTCCTTCATAGCCTCCTAGACTTCTTTCTGTCCCTTAAATGTTGAAGTTCCATTCTTAGCAACATTCTCTTTTCTCCATGTATTTTCCCCTTGGGTCAGCTAATTTATTCATGTAATTTTACTTCCCATTTAGGTATTGATAATTTAAAAATATGTATGTCTAGTACAGATTTCTCTCCTACATTTCTGACTAATCTATTGGGCATCTCCACTTAAATGAACCACAGGTATCTCAAACTCAATATATCCAAGTATAACTCATTATCTCCCCATTCTTCCCACAAAAATCTAATCCTATTTCAGTCTCCATTATACTGATTTTAATCAGTTATGTAAGCCAAAACCTAAGTTTCATTCTAGAGTCTATCCTTTCCCTTACCACCCACCCCCAAATCTATCAGCATGACCTCTAAAATACATCCCAAATCCATTTATTTTTTTCAGCATATCCACTACCACCACTCTAACCCAAACCAAGCCCCTGTCATCTTTTACATGGTCTGTTAAAACAGTCTCCTTAACAAGTCAAGCTGTTTCTACCCTAGCCTCTTCCAATCTATCCTCCATATTACAGATAGAGTATAAATGTAAAATTTATTCCTCTTGTTTAAAAATAAATAAATAAATATGGCTCTGTATATGAACTATTGCATACTTCTAAAAAAAAAAAAAAAGATGCCAGAAGGCCTTAGTGTGAGGGTAGGAGTAGACTTTCAATACTTCTGTAATATATTTTCACAAGTATAATTTTTATAATTAAAATAAAAAAAAATAATAAAATACAAATCTCCATTATTTCAAAGTACTCCTCTATTTAAAATCCTCTAGAGGTTGTCCTCCACTCTGAGTTCAAACTACTTGACTTGATTAATGAGGAACTTTTTAATCTGACTTCTGCTTCATGTATCCTTCTTTAGTCTCATATCTCCTACATGGTCTCTGGTTCTCTTACTCTTCATGCTCTATCGTCATGGGACATCTAAAGAGAACCAAGCATAAAACTTTGGGAAATCACATTTATTTATGGGGCAAAATGAAGAAAATACTCTGGTAAAGCTTTTTGTTGTTGTTGTTGTAATGTTCTTTTTAAAGGGGAAAGATGACCAAAGATGAAGGAAGAAAACCAGAGTAATAATGCATTAAATAAAAGCCAAGAGAGCAGAGAATTTTGAGAAGGTAGGACATTTTAGAGATGTCAACAGTGTTTTAGAATGAAATACTTCATAATCATAATGACAGGTTTACTATTCTAATAAATGCATTTTAACAGTCACCTAATAAATTAATCACACCACCACTCTGTATCCTTATGTTGAAGTTCAAAACACCATAGGCTTTAAGTTTAACAAAACAAAACTAGACATTTTCAGCAGTAACAGACAAGAAAACACTAAAACATTAAAGTCAATGTAGTATTTTAAAAGACATAACCTTTTACTACTTTTAAAGAAAACCAGCAGCTGCCTACAAAGGAATATGAAGTAAAAATCAATGCACTATACCTATTTTGAACTAGTGTTTAAGTTTAGCAATAGAATTCAGACTTCTCCAGAGCAATGACCAATTAGCTAATGATACACAAAAGCATTAAGGCCAGCACAATGTTTCTAAGTATATTTTACTACCTTTAAGGAGATACAATGTTTGCTAACGTAGTGGTTACGAATCGGGCTGTGAACCATAAGGTCAGCGGTTCGAAACTACCAGCCGCTCCGCGGGAGAAAGATAAGGCTTTCTACTCCCGTAAAGATTTACACCCTCGGAAACCCTGCACAGGGTCGCTATGGGTCGGAACCGACTCGATGGCACTTAACAACAACAACCAAATATTATGACACTGTACGATAAGCACAGGACTAGTAACCTTAAGATTGGCAGTTCAAACCCATCAGCCACTCTTGGAAAACCATATACAGGGTTGCTAATGTGTCGGAAACAAGTTGACAACACTTAACAACAATAACAAATAAAATAAATAAAGGTGTAACTTAAGATATCCTCAAGGGGATGCCCTGTCCCATTCATAGTGCCTGGGACACAGGAAGCTTCAAAAATACTTAAATAAATGGCCTGCTTCTTCAATATTGTGAATTCATATAATTTAAAACATTATTATTCAGACTTTTAAAATGATGCCAGATTATTGCAAAACTATTTTAAGCAAGTTGAATAGTTATAAAATTATTGTTTCAGGACTATTCACTGGACTCAGGTTTATAATTCAGCAATTCAGCTAAAAGCAGAAATATCAGCTGTACTAGGATACAGGTGCTTCAACAAAGTGTGAACATTTTTTAAATTATTAGAATATGGTAAGGTAGATAAGCTATAGCAAAATGAATTCAACATGAGTATAGATTTACATTCCAGCCCCAACACTTACTAGCTAAGTAAGCTTAACATCTAAGTCATAGTTTCTTCATGTATTAAAATAAAGTTAATATGAGAAATAAAGTAAATGAAACAGCATACAAAAGTCTGGCAAATGACCGCTGTTCACTACACATTAGCTTCCACCATCTACTAAAATCACACAGTTACCTGGCTCAGATAATTAACTTGGAAGAACAGAAGGCTTTAAATAAAGAAAATCAGGACAGGGAGAAGTTTGTATAGGTAGGGTTTCCAGAGGCCAAAGCCACAGATGTCGTGCAGAAGGAAGTCTCTAGAGATATGACAACCTATAGGATCTTATTCTGACCAGAAATTTTGATTATTGACTTAGTGAAGACTAGATGAGATAGTTTTCAAATGTCCAAAGTCCAAGAAGCTAGTAAGGACAGCTAGTATGTCAAAAGCAAGAATCAGTAGATGAAATAAAAATTACATGATAAAATGTTAACACTGGGAGCATGAGGGGGTTGGGGGGGATTCAATCCTTCTACAGATAAGGAAACTTAGACCCAAAGAGATAAAATAATTTCTCCTTGATTTCACAGTTGATAAATGCAAGGTATAGAAACATATCATATGCATTTTAATAATAGTATATGTAAAAAGGAATTAAGGTTTTTAAATATAACTCAGTAGTATTTATACTTATTCGACCTGTATGCTGAGCAAATAATACGAGAAGCTGGGTTCTATGAAGAAAAACGTGGCATCAGGATTGGAGGAAGACTCATTAACAACCTGCGATATGCAGATGATACAACCTTGATCGCTGAAAGTGAAGAGGACTTGAAACATTTACTTCTGAAGATTAAAGAGCACAGCCTTCGATATGGACTACATCTCAATGTCAAGAAAACAAAAATCCTCACCACTGGACCTATAAACAACATTCTTATCAATGGAGAAAAGATTGAAGTTGTCAAGGACTTCATTCTTCTTGGATCAACTATCAACACTCGCGGAAGTAGCAGTCAAGAGATCAGACGACGTATTGCACTGGGCAAATCTGCTGCAGAGGAACTTTTTAAAGTGTTGAAGAGTAGAGATGTCAGCTTGAGGACTAGGGTGCGCCTGACCCAGGCCATTGTGTTTTCAATAGCCTCATATGGATGCGAAAGCTGGACAGTGAATAAGGAGGATCGTAGAAGAATTGATGCCTTTGAGTTGTGGTGTTGGAGGAGAATACTGAAAGTGCCATGGACTGCCAAAAGAACCAATAAATCTGTTTTGGAAGAAGTGCAGCCAGAGTGCTCCTTGGAGGCCAGGATGGCTCAACTTCGTCTCTCCTACTTTGGACATATTGTCCGGAGGAAACAATCGTTGGAGAAGGATGTCATGCTGGGTAGGGTGGAAGGTCAGAGATAAAGAGGAAGACCCCCAACGAGATGGATCAGCCAGGTGGCATCATTGATGGACTCAGGTGTGGCAGCGGTGGTGAGGTTGGCTCAGGATCGAACATTGTTTCGTTCTGCTGTGCATAGGGTCGCTATGAGTCGGTCCCGACTCGATGGCACCTGACAACAACAACAACAGTATTATGAAGGCTATTCTAAAAAAGGAGGGGAGGAAAAGACCAGACTTTACTAACAAAAATATAATATCTACAACAAGGGATGTAGTAGTCCTGTCCCACACTTTCCTGATCAAATTACTTCTGCTAAAGTCTTAGCACTTTAGTTTAAAATATAGACAAGCTTGAAAAAGGTCTTACAAATGCTTCAAAATCATGTCACATGAGGAATAGTTGGAGGAATTGGGGATGTTTAATTTCAGGAAGACAAAATTTGGGAGACAAGGAATAGACTGAGACATTAACCATCCTCAAATATCTATTGAGGCTCAAGAGAACAAACTAAAAGAAACAAAAGGAAATAGATTCGAGATTCTTTCTAAGAAAATAACTTTTCAATAATTAAAGCTGCCCCAATTATGAGAGTCAACAACATATTCCAAACACTCTGATGACAGAGATAACGTTTGTTGGGGGTTTTTTTCTCTCATTTGTATCCTAAGGTCTAGAACATAATGTATTTACAAAATGTATTTGTAAAATATAATTTAAAACACTGTGTTCAAACCTTAATAATTCTGCTAGAAATCTAGTTCAGGAGCTAAGTGGAACAATGCCTTCCTCACCTAGAGGACAGGAAGAAAGGTAGTATCAATAAATACTTAGATACTGCAGAATGAACTGGCAATATGGACCTGAGACTGAGGACTTTGTTCAAAACTCTCCTAATAGACATGGCAGCCCAATTAGTCTAGATTTAGAAAGAAGCCAGATTAAACTCTCAAACCACATTTCCCAAGGCAGAACTGAAACTCCAAATAGAACATCTAACTGCATTCAAGAAGAGAAGTACCAAGAGTACAGAGTAGGTTAAACACTACCACCATTATCTCTGCTCATTTTCATTTTAATGAAGACAAGGACTATTTACTGCTTTAAAAAGTCTTAGGAATTGTTACTTTAATTGTTGCTAATACTAACTAATTTCCTTTTATGTAACAACAGTTAAAAACAAACATCATGTCACCAAAACAAACATACAAAAGTGTTCCTATGCTTAGGATATAGCAGAACAGAGAGGAGGTTGTGCAATGGCATCCCACTTCATAAGCAGCCTAGAACCTCCTCAACAGTAGTAATCAGAATTAGGATGTACTCTTCTGAGAAGAAATACAAAAAGGGGAAGTATGCCCCCCCAAAAATCCTTCAACCCTCACAGTCCCCAAGCAATTGCAACCAAATGGGTTATGCAAATTATTAATAGTTAAGATCACCTGACTTTACAATAAGATAAAACATCTTACTTGTTGCACCCAGGCCACGTGTGTCTCTGGCAATATAATTTGCAAAGATAATAGACCTCATGCTGGTCTTACCAGATCCACTTTTACCCATCAGCAGCACCTAAGCGCAAAGTAGAGAAAAAGAAAAAGCACAAGTTAGCAATCTAATGTAAATCAAGTCTAAAGGACCTATTTCTCTCCTGCATTTGATGTTTTACTAGTATACTGACAACCGGATAAAGATATTTGTAACTAACTAAACTAGTCCCCCAAAATGCAGAGTTACCTAGAATTACAAAGGGTAGGCACTTATCTCTCATGGTCACACATCTTCTTTAGGACAGAATCACAGTACATTTGTTATGTTATTAATATACACCATGAATATAGTCAGAAATAGATTAGAGAAATACAACCTTGAAAGGAATTTAAACCCCGATCTTTCATAATAAAATGTTTTAAACCAAACAGGGGATTTCAATCTAATTGAAAGTACTTCCTCCACGTACTCAAACTCAACCTTGATTTCATCCCTTACCTCCATAACCCTGCTCCATTAATTACACTGTATCTCCTTTTTATTTTCAAAAATTACTCATGGCCAGACAACGTCCTTAAACTAATAAAATAATCACCTTGATCGAACCTATTTCTAGACTCTCATCTCCTGCCAAACTCATTTGGATAAGTCAAATTGAACTGAACTGTTTGTCTTTGATTACTTTTAGCTCTCTGAGTCCAAGCCATTTCTTGCCTCTGTTTCATGCTATAGTTTCAGCCAGTAACTTCCCATTCTGTGTTTGGTTGTTTGTTTTTTTCAACTAAGTCTCACTCATTCTTCAAGACCAATTCAATAATCATCTCCTCAAAAGCATCTCTAACCCCAATTATTTCTTAAGTGTCCCACCTCTATAGCACTCCGTGCATACTTGTGTCAGTGCATAAACAATAATGCATTGCAGTTACCTTTTTGTTTGTTTTGTCTTTTGCATCTGTCTCTCACAAGACTGTGAGCTCCTGGAGGGTAGAGAGAGTGCCCCTTTGTATCTCTAATGATTAACATGTAACAGATGCTCAAAATATGTTTATCAAAAGAATGTGCAAGCTGCTAAAACAATGATACAAAACAAGAGTTTTTAACAATGATAAACATTCAAAAGAGTGGCCTTATGAAGGTAAAGCAGCCTTCTTGTCAATGGTAGCATTTAACAAAGTTGGAAAAAAACACTTATCAAAGATATTGTAGATTCTTATACTAGGAGGAAAATGAATAAGGTGAGTTTTAAGAGTCAATTTTGAATCTTGAACTTATGAAATAGAGTTCCAATTACCTTGCTTGCTTTTTAAATCAAAGAGCTGCATGTACTAACTTCAATCCCATTAATGTTTCATTAAAAAGTTTGATAATATAGGGAGCATTAAGAAAATACTTGGGAACACTATGGCTCAGAAGGATAAGCACTGGACTGTGAATCATAAGGTTGGTGGTTTGAGCCCATCACCCACTCTGCAGGAGAAAGATGAGGCTTTCTGCTCCCACAGAGACTTACAGACTCAGAAACCCTATAAAGGGTTGCTATGAATCAGAACCAATGTGATGGCAGTTAACAACAATAATAAAAATACATTCACTGCACTCAGGCTCAGTTCAAGCTAGCAATTCAGTTATATAACTTTATCTCCATAAGGAAATGTTAATAACAAGCCAGTTAAATGCTGCTACAGAAAATGTTTTCCTTTTACTCTTAATCATATAAAAGGTTCTGGTATTTTAAGGTATACTTATTGATAGAAAGTTTACATAGGTTCATCAGGAACACTTCTTTTTTTTAGTTAAATAAAGTTACATAACTGAATTACTAGACACAGTCAAGGTTAAATATAGTGTATTTCTTTAGTATTTAATTTCAAAAAAAAACTTACCTCAATTGCTTATGAAAGACTTACCCAAGATAACTGTGTCAGGGACTGATCTAAGTGCTCTACATGAATTTACTCATTTAAACTTCACAACAACCCTATGAGATAGGTAATATTATTATCATCATTCTCCAAATAAAGCTGAAGCCCCAAGAGTTAAGAAATTTGTTCTAATGGGAATACACGCTGTGATTGGTGACCACGCTAGACACCGATAAGGGGAAGTGAG
>NW_006408901.1:165715-170967 GCF_000296735.1 Chrysochloris asiatica
AAAACATTTAAGAAAAAAAAAAAAAAAGAAATTTGTTCTAGGTCTGCACTCTTAGCAATATTGCCTAAATCCCAAGGTGGAGTATAGTACCACAAAAGCACAAAGGAAGAATTGTTCAATTTCACCTGGATAATCATGTAAGACCTTTGAGTTGGGATCAAAATAATATAATGTGCAGGCAGGAGTCATTATAGAGTGCATGTGTCCTCTGCACAAGGTGCAAATTAATTTATAAATTTGGAGAAGAGTAAATTCTTTATGAAGTCCTGGTGTAGCACTGTAGGATAAGCACTGGACTAGTAACTGCAAGTTTGGTGGTTCAAATCCACCAGCTGCTCCTTGGAAACTCTATACAGGGTTGCTAATGAGTTAAAACCCACTCAATGGCACTTAACTACAACAACAAATTCTTTATGGCTGTGAGAGGGTGTGAGAGGAACACATTTTTAAAGAGCATCAGAGATGATGCAAAGTAATTTGGATTTACACTCCATGAGCTTGGAGAAGTTATAAAAAGTTCACAAGCATGAAGTATATGAATGCTCGGATTTGAAAAATTAAATCTGAGAGCAAAAACGGGGACTAGTTAGGGACACCACAGAGAAGAAATTATATAATAATCACATATTATACATAAGCACAAACATACAACGGGGCTTTAGAAAGTTCATGGAAAATGGAATTAAAGATAATGGAATTTTTCCATGAACTTTTTGAAGCCCCCTCGCATTTCCTGAATAACATCTTACCTTTAACTTTATGGTTTTGATGTATCTTACACAAGTCTTACCTTTTTCTTCATGGCTGTATTTGGTAGCACCCACCTATAGATATAAACCAAAATAGTTTGCATGATTCAATTACTTGGAAATTGAATTAAAGATATACAAAAGAAACAAAGTACAGAGGAGTATATTTAATGCAAGTAGATCAGTGCAAGTGGGAGCTCAGTTGGTGTTGCTGTTAAGTGCCATCGAGTTGGTTCCAACTCATAGTTCGACCCTATAAAGGGTTTCCAAGGAGTGACTGGTGGGTTTGAACTACTGACCTTGTAGTTTAGCAGTTCAGTGCTTATCCTACAGTCCCACACCAGGACTCAGTTGAGTAAAGGCTCTTATTTTCTTTAATTATAAAACTGGGTTTATGCTCCCTACAGGGTCGCTATGAGTCGGAATCGACTCAAGGGCACTTAACAACAAGTCCCTAATTACTTGTTCAGGAGATATTTTATGGGAAGATTTGTTTAGATTTAAATAAGCCATTAAAATTCAAAATTATAAATAATCCATTAACATTTTCATCATTAAAAAAATAAATACTGTTCATATTTTAATAGCCTTTTAAAGTCAGCCTCTGATTTTTAAAACCTAGAAATATCTTTAGCTCTTCAGCCTTTTCAAGGCATATTTCACTCATCACAGGAATAAAAAAAAAAAAAAAAAAAAAGCCCATTTTTGTCCAGTCTGGTAAGACTCACAGCTTATCTATTGTAGCTGTTTTGTGCCATTGAGTTGGTTCCGACTCTATTTGTTGTAAGTAAATGCTCCGAGACGTAAATCTTTGTGAAAGCAAACTGTTTCATCTTTATCCTGGCGGATCTGTAGATGGGCTTATACTACTGATCTTTCAGTTAGCAGTCCAATACTTAACCCACTGTGTCACTAGGGCTCCTATCACAGATATAAAATACATAGATGGACTCAAGCGTGGCAACAGTAGTGAGGTTGGCCCAGGATGGGGCCGTGCTTCCTTCTGCTGTGCCTAAGGTCGCTATGAGTCAGTACCGACTTGATGGCACCTAACACCAACAATCCCCACTGCTGTGGAGAAAATTCCGAATCATAGAGACCCTGTAGGGCAGAGTAGAACTGCTCTATAGCATTTCCAAGGCTGTAAATCTTTATATAAAATAAGTCTCAAATTTAAATTGGCACAGAAAACACTCACAAACCACTGTTCTCTACCTCCTCTATTAGAACACCCCCTTCCTGAGGAATGTTTCTACTCAGCACCAATCCTCTTTACAGTTTAACCTTTTGTAAAGATCAAGAAACCAATCAACCTTACTGATAAATAGAAGCAATTTACCATTGGGCTCTAATTAACAACATTCTACTCTATTAAAACACCTTTTTCCTTCCGGATCTGTTATAAATAGGTTACACCCACCCAAGCGATCCCTCAGGTTTCCCAATTGGAGGATCCATTCTTGGCCCCAGATTCTCTTTCTCCGTTTTTTTCTCAGAGCCGGATTCTTCCATCATGCAACAAGTCCTTTTCAGTAGCTTCTATTTTCTCAGTACTTTTTCCCCCTTATTCACCCTCCTCAAACGCCAGTCCTCATTGCCGGTGGCACTTATGCCTGCTCCATTCTTGGCTCCGCCTTCGTCCACTGGGACAGGGGGTGGGGGCGTTTCTCTCAACGTTTATGGCCCTGAACTTGACCTCAAAGCAAGGCCCAGCTTGCCAGCGGTTCGATGGTGCAAAAGAACAGATAATGTAGGATGAGAGAAAAACAGGGAGGGGTCGACGAGTTTGGGACTCAGGCTCCAAGATCTCTAAGCCCAGAGGTGATTTCACCACTATACGGTGAGGACCACGAAGGCGGAGCTAGGGGAAAGAGCAGACCCGCGCAGCAGGCATCAAGCAGGGAACGCCTCAGCTGGCTAGTAGCTTCTGATCCTGGTAGCCCAGGATCTAACCGGCGGCGGCAGTGGTCACAACTTAACAGCTGACCCCCTTCAGGATCCCAAGTACCCGGCTGCACGCCAGCATCATGTGGGCACTTGCCGCAAGCCCTGAGAAAGTCACGTGACTTCATTACCCTAGGGGCGGGTGAACCTGGGTGAATACCATAGAGACTGTTCCGGGGAAAGCCAGAGTGCCGGCTTAAGCCCCACAGTGGCTAGGGCTCTCACTGGGAGCCTCAGCCGGTACCAGACGAACCTGAAGGTCCTTTTAAGTGTGAGTCGGCAAGACCCCACCATCCTTCACGGAGAATTAAAGGAGAAAGTTGCAAAGTCAGCACCTAGCAGTTAGACATTTTACTGCTACTTTGCAGTTTGAATTTACCAGTCGCTCCACAGTAAAAAGATGAGGCTTTCTGCTCCTATAAAGATTTGTTGTTGTTATATGCCATGGAGTCGGTTCCGACTCATAGCGACCCTGTACAGGGTTTCCGAGGCTGTAAATCTTTACAGGCGCAGAAAGCCTTATATTTCTCCCGCGGAACAGCTGGTAGTTTCGAATTGCTGGCCTTGTGGTTCACAGATTCGTAACCAGCCTCGGAAACCTTATAGAGAGGATCGCTGTGAGCCAGAAACGACTCTGGCACACCACCACCACCAGTGTGGCGCTGTAAGATAATACTGGACTGCGAACCACAAAGTCAATGGTTCAAACCCACCAGCTGATCCATGGAAACCTGTGGGGGGGAGTGGTGTTGCAATGAGTCAGAAACAACTTGACAGCACTTAACAACAACAACATGAGCAGTTGTTAGAGTGCTCAGATACTAATCTAAGGCTTGGCAGTTGGAGACCACCAGATCCTCCACTGGAGAAAGATTGTTATTGTTAGGTGCCTTGAGTGGATTCCAAATCATAGCAATCCAAGCAGGGGGCAGTTCTACTCTGTTCTGTAGTATATGAATTTCTTTTACTTTGGCATGCTTAAAGGTTTTGATTGGGAAAGGTCTAGCATTATCTTTGTTTTCTGTTTTATTGCTAGTACCTGCAACCTCCCCACTATTTCCTATTAATTAAAACTGAAAAGAGGGGGCACACAGAAAGGGAATTAAGTTCTCATTTTTAATTGTTGTTAGGTGCCGTCTGTCGATTCCAACTTATAGCGAGTCTATATAGGGTTTCCGAGGCTTTAAATCTTTTCAGGAGCAGTAGGCCTCATCTTTTTCCCATGGAGCAACTGGTAGGCTTGAACTGCAAACCTTGTGGTTCACAGTTCAGTGCTTATCATATGGAGCCACAGCGCTCCTATGTTCCTATGGTGGTGGTGGTTTCCGTGGAGACAGTTCTGACTCATAGTGAGCCTGAATAGCGTTTCTAAGAATGCAAATCTTTATGGAAGTAGAAAGCCTCATCTTTATCCCACAGAGCGGCTGATAGTTTTGAACTGCTGACCTTGAGGTTAGCAGCTCAACCCTTAACTATTACGCTACCAGAGCGCCTTCCATATTACTATAGTTAGAAGTAAAGTCTGGATTGTTGTTGTTGTTAAGTGCCTTCAAGTCTGTTCCTACTCATACAGACTCTCTATAGGACTTCCAAGGAGTGACTGGTAGGTTTGAACCACCAACCTTGCTGTACAAACTGACCTTGTGGTCAAGTGCTTATCCTATAGCATCACAGTAGGACTCCAAAGTCTCTATACTGGTAGGTATATGCACAATATATTGGAATATGGAGACCACCAGAAGAAAAGACTGGAAAAATGAAGACCAAAAATTTCTGGAGAGGGAGTGAGTCCTGGTGTGGCGCTGTGGACTAATGCGCTAATGCGCTGGACTGCAAAGTCATTTGAACCACAAGGTCGATGGTTCACCAGTCACTCCTTGGAAACCCTATACAGGGTCGCTATGGGTCGGCACTGACTTGACGGCACTTAACAACAACAATTTCTGGAGAGAGGGACAGGGGAATGGATCAGGGAACTTTTTTCTTTCTTTCTTTCTTTCTTTTCATTCTAAGTCCTTCTAAGTGCGGTGCTGTAGGTTAAGCACTGGATGTATGGCTGGTTTGAACCGCAAGGTCGGTGGTTCAAGCTCACCAGCTACTTCTCAGAAACCCTATACAGGGACTCTATGAGTCGGAACCAACTCGATGGCATGTAATAACAAGTTATATAAGGAAACCTGGTGTGGCAGTGTAGGATAAGCACTGGACTGCTAAGTGCAAGGCTGGCAGTTCAAACCCACAAGCCTCAACTTGGAAACTTTTTTATGCTGTAGGTAAGTGTCTTTGAGTCGGTTCCGACTCATAGCGACCCTGTATAGGGTTCCCAAGGCTTTAACTCTTTGGAGGAACAGAAAGCCTCCTCTTTCTCCCACGGAGCAGGTGACAGGCTCTAACCACAAACCTTGCAGTTCGGTGCTTATTGTATGGACCCACCATGTTCCCAGTACATTTTCATAGGTGACGGTAGCGTAGTGGTTACGAATTGGGCTGCGAACCTTAAGGTCAACGGTTCGAAACTACCAGCCGCTCCGCGGGAGAAAGATGAGGCTTTCTACTCCC
>NW_006408901.1:171067-205842 GCF_000296735.1 Chrysochloris asiatica
CATAAAGATTTACACCCTCGGAAACCCTGTACAGGGTCGCTATGGGTCGGAACCGACTCGACGGCACTTAACAACAACAAAAGTATTTCCATAAGGAGTCCTGGTGGTGCAGTGGTTAAGTGCTGGATGAATAATCGAAAGGTCAGAAATTGGAGCCCACTAGGTGCTCCAAATGGAAACCCTACTTTGTCCTATAGGGTCACTGTATGACTTGGAATCGACCAGAAGATGCACAACAAACATTTCCATGGTATGACTGTACCACAGTTTGTTTAACCATTAACCAATCCACTGAAGGATATCTGTATTGATTCCAGTTTTGAGCTATTATGAATTTCTCAAAGCAATAATATAAGCATTAATATGCAGGCTTTTGAATGAACTTATGTCTTCATTTTTCTAGGATAAATACACATGCAATTGCTGGACTGTATGGATAGAATACCTGGTATGGTGCTGTAGACTTTAGGGGAGACTGTTTCAATTTAAGTTTTAAAGATTATCACAGGACAGCAGTTTCAGGGTTTCATCAAGGCTCCTTCACTCAAAAAAGGGTAGAGTCAATGAGAATTTTTAATTCTGTTCTGTATTTCCCCTCTTTTGGTCATAATTCTTCTATAGAATGTTTTATTTTTATTTTTTTATTGTAATTTGGGTGAAGGTTTACAGAACAAATCAATTTTCCATTCAACAAATCATACAAATTTTGTTTCATGCCACTCTTTGTCCCACAATGTAGCATCACTCATCCCAATTCCTCCCAATATTTCCTGTTTCCATTCTTCTTTCTTTTCTATCCCTTACTGCTTAGTCTTTGGGCAAATGCTGCCTTTTGATCTCAAATTTTTGATTATTCTAAGGAATGCATACCTGCCTAGTGTTATTGTTCACTTTGTTGATCTATTAGTAGACTGATGATGGCTAATGGCCATCTCAAGAACGCTCAAGAGTTCTACCAGTATCTATCTAACCAGTGAGCCTGGTTATTTTTATACTTTTGAGTTTTGTTCTGTATTTTGCTCTCACTCTACCAAGGACTTTATATTGTGATCCCTTTTAAATTGATTAGTAGTGGTAGCTGGGTACCTTCTAGTTCTTCTGGTCTTGGTCATGGAGGATGAGGTTCTCTTAGTCCGTTGGATTAATTGTTTCCATAGACCTTTGATATCTTTTATTTTCTTCACTCTTCTTTGCTTCTAATGGGATGAAACCAATAGTTGTACCTTAAATGACCACTCACAAGCTTTAAGACCCCAGTTGCTACTCACAAACTTTGGATTTAGAACATTGTAGACTATGTTATGCCAGTTGACCTTGATGTTACCCAAGACTATGGTCCTGAGCCTCTAGACCTAGTGACTTATTTTCTCTATGTGTATTGTTATAGTTATGGTATTTTCATAACTTTTCCCTATATATGTTCTACTATATTCATACATATATTTGCAGCACATATAAATTCATATGTAGAAATATCCTCTGTCAAACTTATATATGGAGCCTTGGTGTAGTTCTGTAGGATAAACACTGGACTGCTGACCATAAAGTTGGCAGTTCAAACCCACCACCTGCTCCTTGGAAGCCCTATACAGGGTCCCCATGAGTTGGAACCGATTCGATGGTACTTAACATTAAGTTCCATTCACCTGCGCAGCTTGTATGTCTATTTATCCAATTGCAGATTATTGTTATTGTAGGATTGTGTATGTGATAGTATTTGCTTCTGTTGCCTTTAACTCTTATATTCCCTTCAGTGTCTTCCTTTTCCTTTATTGTTTTGTGCTGACATCCCCCTTATTGTATATTGCCTTCCCTTTCACTTAAGTTAATATGTGAGTCCTGGTATTGTAGTGGGTTACAAGTTGGGCTACTAACCACAATATCAGCATTTAGAATCTGTCAGCCACTCCATAGAAAAAAGATGATGCTTTCTGTTCCCATAAAGGTTTACAGCTTGAGAAATCCTGTGAGTCAGAAGTGACTCAATGGCTCACAGCCACCACCACTGTCCTTTAGTTAGTGATTTACCCTCCATATCCCTCCCAATCCTGATAACCATCAAATAGTGTTTCTTTCTGTTTGAAAACTTTTTCTTGACTTTGCATGATAACGGTCTCATATAATATGTGTCCTTTTATTACTGACTAATTTCACACAGGTATCAGTTTGAGGACTAATGTGTACCTGACCTAAGCCATGATATTTTTATTTGCCTCATATGCATGTGAAAGTTGGGCAATGAATAAGCAAGACCATAGAAGAACTGACGCATTTGAGTTATGGTGTTGTAGAAGAATATTGAAAGTACTGTGTACTGCCAGAAGAACAAATAAATCCATGTTGGAAGAAGTCCAGTCAGAATGCTCCTTAGAAACCAGGATCATGAGATTTGGTCTATCATTCTTCAGACATATTATCAGGACCAGTCGCTGGAGAAGGACATTTTTCTTGGTGGGGTTGAATGTCAGCGGAAAAGAGGAAGAGCCCCAACTAGATGGATTGACACCATGACAGCAGCAATGGACTCAGGCATAACAACAATTGTGAGGATGTGCAACAGGGCAATATTTCATTCTGTTATGCATGGGGTGACTATGAGTCAGAACTGATTCAAAGGTACCTAACAACCATAATTTCACTCAGCATAATGTCCTCTAGGTTCATCCATGTTATGAAGTGTTCCAGATTCATCTTTAGTCTTTAACATTGTAATAGTATTCCATGATATGTATATACCATATTTTGTTCATCTGTTGATGGATGCTTAGGCTGTTTCTGTCTTTCTTATTAGTAAATAGTGTTGCCATGAACATGGGTATGCACATATTTATTCATGTCACAGCTCTTATGCCTAGTAGTAGGATTGCTGGATCATATGGTATATCAATTTCCAACTTTATAAGGGAGAACCATACCATCTTCCACAGTGATTGTACCATTTTACAATCCCACCAGCATTGTATAAGGGTTCCAGTCTCTCCACACCCTCACCAACATTTGTTGTTTTCTGTCTCATTGAATTTTGCTGTTAATGCAGATGTGAGATGGTATTGCATCATAGTTTTGATTTGCATCTCTTAAATGGCTAATGATTGTGAACATTTCCTCAGGGGTTTGTCCGCTACCTGAATGTCTTCTTTGGTGAAGTGTTTGTTCATTGTTCTCAGCACATTTTAAAATTAGATTGTTTGTCTTTTTGTTGTTGAGGTTTGAGTGTTTTATATATGTTAGAGATTAGTCCTTGTCTGATATATCATAACCTTTTTTTTTTTTTTTCCTTAGTTACTGGGTTCTCTTTACTTCTGGTAAATTCTTTTGATGCACAAAATAATTTTTCTTAGGAGATCCCAGTCATCTAGTTTGTCTTCTGCTGTTTGTGTATTTTTCACTGTATTTAACAGTGTATGTGGGGGCTTCAAAAATTTTGTTTGAGAAATGGAAAGAAATATAATGCACTTTAAAAAAAAAAAGAAATGCAGGAAATTTATTAGTCATTATTAATCTTGAAAGTAACAATTGATAAACTAATTAAAAGAAGCCATTTTGCATTTATTGATCAAGCGCCTACAGACAGTTTTTGAAGACCCCTCATATTTAGGTTATTAATGTTGTTAATGCCTTGAGTCTGTTCTGATGCATAGCAACCCTACATAGAGTTTCCGAGGCTATAAATCATTGCAAGAGCAGAAAGTATCATCTTGCTCTTGCACAGTGACTGATGGGCTCATACTACTACCTTGTGGTGCTTATCTCACAGAGCCACTGCACTCCCAGGTTACGTATTGCTCTTGTTGTTAAGTGCTGTTTAGTTGGTTCTGACTCAGCAAAACTGTATAGGGTTTCTGGAGCTTTAAATACTCACGGGAGCAGAATTTTGTCCTTATTTTTTTCTAACGATCTTTGTAATTTTAGATTTTTATTTAGATCATTGATTCATCTAGAGTTTGTGTATATGGTGTAAGATCTGGATCCTGTTTCATATTTCTCAAATGGATACCCAGTTTTGGTAATAACATTTGTGGGGTTTTGCCCTTTGGCAAAGATCAGTTGTTCATAGGTGGGTAGATTTGTGGGGGGGGGAGGTTCTTAATTCTGTTCCATTGCTCTATGTGTCATTCATTGTACAAATACAAGGCTGTTTTGACGACTGTGACTGTGAAGTAGGTTTTAAGATCAGGAAGTATGAGGCCTCCTACCTTGTTCTTTTTAAATTATTAAGTGCCTGAGTAAATTCCAACTCATAGCTATCCTCTATAGGGTTTCCGAAGAGCACCTGGTGGGTTTGAACTGCCAACCTTGTAGTTCACAATTCAGTGCTTATCTTATAGTGCCACATTAGTAGTCCTCTTTTTTTAGTAGTGTTCTGCACATCCAGGTTTCTTTTTTCCCTTTCCATACAGAGTTGACTAATTAGTTTTTTCCTATCTTCTTAAAGAATAACAGTGGAGTTAAATAGGAATTGTATCATATCTATAGATTGTTTTAGGTAGTACTGACATTTTCATAATGTTAAGTCTTCCTATCCATAAAGGTGTTATATCTTTCCATTATGTAGGTGTCTTGGTTTCTTGTACTGCCAGTGGGGCTCTTTAGGATCAGCACTGGACTGCAAACCACAAGGTCAGCAGTTCAAATCTGCCAGCTGTTCCTCAGAAAACCTATACAGGGTTACTGTGAATTGGAACTGATTTGACGGCACTTTAAAACAAAACCAACTTGATTTCTTGGTGTCCTGGTGTGGTGCTGTAGGACAAACACTGAACCACAAGATACGTTTAAACCACCAACCACAGGTTTAGTGGTTCAAACTCACCAGCCACTCGTCAGAAGGGTTGCTATTAGTCAGAACCGACTCAACAGCACTTAACAACAATATTATACAATATATTATACTTCACTTTTTATCTTTAGTTACATTTATTTTCAAATATTTCATCTTTTGGATGGCTATTCTAAATGGTTAAGGAGCTCTGGTAGCGTAGCGGCTATGAGTTGGACTGCTAACCTCAAGGTCAGCAATTCAAAGCTAGTAGCTGTTCCACAGAAGGATGAGACTTTCTGCTCTTGTGAAGATTTACAGCCTCGGAAACTCTATACAGGGTCACTATGAGTTGGAACTGACTCGACGGGCACATAACCAACCAATTGTGAATGATTATTGTTTTTCTTATTTCCTTTTCAGAGTTCATTTTGATAACAAAAAAGAAATCTGACTAATTTTTGTATGTTGATCTTGTATCTTGTCACTTTACTTAATCTTTCATTTCATTCCAATAATGTCCTTGCTGAGTTTTCAGTATGTTCTACGTATAGGATCATAAAATCTGCAAATACATAGGGTTTACTTTTCTCTCTCCTTTTTGTTTTTGCCAGTGTAGATGCCTTTTATTTCCCTTTCTTGTGCATTACACTAGCTGGGACTTCCAATACAATGTTGAATAGGCATGGAGATAAAGGGCATCCTTGTTGGATTCCTGTTTGCAAAATAAATACTTTCAAAAACCACACCTCTATCACTTTCAGGAAAAAGTGAACGAGTCTCCAGAGGGGAAAATTTTTCCTTCATTTTGTTGTTATTAGCTTTTATCAAGTCAATCCCAACTCCTGGTGACGCCATGTGCAATGGGAGCAGACCTGTAATCCACAGGGTTTCCACTGGCTGATTTTCAGGTCTTTCTTCTGAGTCCATCTTAGTCTGTAAGCCTCCACTGACAGGCTGGTGGTAGCTGAGTCTGAGATTCCCTGACCGGAATTGAATCTGGATCTTCCACAAGGAAAGTGAGAATGCTACCACTGATCCACTACTGCCCTCTTCCCTCATTATAAACATCCCATATCATCTATCCTACCTCTCAAATCTTATCTCCTACTGTCCCTTTTGTTACTTATACTCCAGCCATAAAGAAAGCAAAAAGTTATTAAGAAGACAAGAAAGAAGGAAAAGGTCAAAATGGATGTCAGAAGAGACACTGAAACTTTCTCTTTAGTGTAGAGATGCTAAAGCAAATGGAAGAAATGAGGTGGTACAAGAGCTGAACAGAAATTTTCAAAGATCAGCTCAAGAAGATAAAGCCAAATATTACAACAAAATGTACAAATATCTTAAGGAAACACAGATACTAAGGAGTACGCTGTTAATGAACTTGTGGAAGGGATAAAAGAATGCGTCAACATAACTTTGGTCACTCAGCTACTCTACAAATTTGAAAGACCACAGTATTCTGAAATCCTCGCAGATCACCCTGATGTACCCATGATCCAGGTGTACAGAGTGCCACGTCTGCTGAGATTATTTGTATGAATTGGAGCAATGCTGGCCTATACACCTCAGGATGAGAAGATTCTTGCTTTATTACTGAACTATCTTCATGATTTCCTAAAGTATCTGGCAAATAATTCTGCCACTTTGGTTAGTGCCAGCAATTATGAAGTGGCTCCTCCTGAATATCATTGGAAGGCCGTGTTAGACTGCTGGCAGTCACTTATATCTTGATCTCTGAAACACACTTTTGGTTTTAGTCCTCTTATGCAAACAATGGGTTTTGAAAATGTTAGCATATAACAAAATTAATGTATGTTTGTTTTCTGTTTGATTTAAACAGAGAAAACAAAAAGGGTTATAGTTCCTTTAAAAAAAAAAAAATCTCTTCTTTCTTGAAATAGACTTGGCTTCCTCCCCATTTGGAAGTTCTATAACTATACTATTCTTTGAATTGAAAATTGAAAAACAAAATTCTTCATGATATTAATTTCAATACTTCTATACCTGGGTTACTGGTGTGGCGCTGTGGATTAGTGCGCTAGACTGCAAAGTCAGTTTGAACTGCAAGGTTGGTGGTTCAAGCTCACCAGTCACTCCTTGGAAACCCTCTAGAGGGTCACTATGGGTCGGAACTGACTCTACGGCACTTAACAACAACAACAACATACCTGGGTTGACTTCTGGGTGGAGTTATGTATGTTAATCTTATGTAACAGAGAACCATTGTTGGTTCTCTGTTAGAAGTTCCACTTTAGTATTTCTTGTAAGGTAGGTCTAGGTTTTTTGTTGTTTATTTTTTTAACAAGTTTCTTTAATTTGTATTTATCTGGGATTGTCCTAATTGAGGGACTATTTTGCTGGGTATGTAATTCTTAGTTGACATTTTTTTTTTTTTTTTTTTGCTTTCAGATTTTTATATATGGCATCCCATTCTTTGGCCATTTTATAATTGGGTTATATATCTTTTCGTTGTTAACTTGTCAATGTTTATATATATTTTGGTCATTAGGTTCTCGTCATATGTAAGGTTTTCAAAGATAGTCTCCCTAGAAAGGAATAGCCAGAAACATCACCATAGAAAGCTTGTCTTGAGCCTATAACTGATTGGAATACCTAAAATGAGGTTAGAACTTGCCCAGGGAAGGAAGCTTCCTGTGGAGCCTTTGCATTGCATAAGACCATAAGTGGAATCCTGATCGCCATCCAGAATCATCTGAGGTGGGAAATTGCCACTTGAAAGGACAAGCAGACCAGCCTGGAACAGCTAGAAGAACAGAAGATACTTCTTGAAAGAAAGACCAACAGGAAAAATAAAAAACAGTAATGGCAGTCCAATTGACTACTACAGGAACAAGCAAGTTGTTTGCCAGAGAGCCATCAAGGCAAGCGGTTGGGTTCCTCCAGGGTAAACCCTCTTCCAAGACTGAGACTCAAGGGGAATACACTAGCAGGCATGTGGTCTTGCTGGTGACCACGTTGGTCTACCAATAAGGGGAAGTGGGGGGAAAACAGCAATGAAGTTGTGAGCTAAGTCTGACCACGTTCAATAGACTTCTGTCAACCTGGATTGAAACCTGGTTGGCCAGCAGTATGATGAGACCTAGGGACTCCTGGGCCCAGAGTTAGGGACATGTCCACAGAGGACTAGGGTGGAGAGTCAAGCATCCAGCTGATATGAAGTGAGGGGAGATGCACAAGAACACCCATACTTACAGATAGTACTCATTTGACCTGGCTTCATGGCTGGATGACCAGAACTTGACTAGAGGAAGAAAGAAGAGGAAAAAAAGAGTAATCCCCCCCCCAAACAAACAAACAAACAAACAAGCAATCCACTACAATTTGATGAACTTGACCTATACTTACGGATATAGTAGCTCAAAAGGGGAAATAAACATTTACAGCAAGCATCATTCCCGCCAACTTGGTACACAGGGTTGACAGGGATGGGCAACTTAGACATTGGCTAACCAAAATGGGGGGGGAGAGGTAATAAAAGCAAGAAGTGACTGGCTTATAAGCTTTCAAGAGGAAGCCTAGTTGCAGACAGGGTGGGGAAGGTAGAATCACCACTGAACGATTTCCAATCCGTTGGTACCAGGCTGGTGAAAGAAAACGGGGATAAGACTCTTGTGGTACAATAGTAAATATTTGCCATCAGGACTGACTGTGAGGCTAGGAAATATAGAGGTAGATGTTTTTTGACAAAAGGCAGAGAGTGATTGATTTTACAGCACAGGAGCGTAGGTCCCTGGGACCATCAAGTGAGAAGAACGGAGAGCGGGACCCTTCCCAGAGAGGCAGTAATGCCAGAGATGGAGACAGAGACAATGACATGGACAGATGGAGCAACTGGGTACACTGGACTCAGGGAGGGAGATGGGTTGTGTGCTTGCAGCCGGGGGTGGGTGGGTGTACCTTTTTGGGTTATTTGATAATGCGTGGATGGGATTGTAATCATTGCAATGAAATGAAATATGATAGGATGAATATAAAGCTGATGTTCTCCCATGTAAACCTCACAATAAAAAAATTAAAAAAAAAAGACTCAAAGGAAGAAGTTCAAGTTGCTTTGAAGGTATTCCCATGGACTGACAGAATGCAAATGGAAATCTTTCAACAAGCAGATGCAGCACTGTATGTGATTATTCATCTATACCAAGAAAACCTGACAAACTGACTGGATGAGAGCTGTATTTGTGCCCATTACAAAGAAAGGTAACTTAACTTAATTAGCACATCATTGAACAATATCCATAATATCACATTCAAGTAAAATTGTGCTAATGAAAATTCAAAAATTATTGCAACAACACATCCACAGTAAGCTTCTAGAAAATCAAGCCAGATTCAGAAGACAACAAGGAACTAGGGATATCATTGCTGAAATCAGATGAATCTTGGTTGAAAGAGAGAATAACAGAAAGATGTTTAATTGTGCTTTATTAACTATGAAAAGACTTTTGACTATATAGTTTATGACAAACTATGGATAACATTGCAAAGAATGGGTATTACAGAACACTTAATTGTTCTCCTGAGAAAACTGTTGACCAAGAGGCTCTAGTTAAAACAGAACTGAGGGATACTGAATGATTTAAAATCAGGAAAGGTGTGCTCCAGTGTTGTATCCTTTCACCACACTCATTTAATCTGTATTCTGGGCAAATGATCTGAATGCCTGAATTATATGAAAAAGAATGCGACATCAGGATTGGAGAAAGACTCATTAACAATCTGTGGTATGCAGATGGTACAATAGTGCTTACTGGAAGCAAAGAGAACTTAAAATACATATTGATGAAGATCAAAGTCATCAGTATGGATTGCACCTCAGTGTAAAGAACACAAAAATCCTCCCAACTGAGCCAATAAATTTGTTGTCGTTGCTAGGTGCCATCGAGTTGGTACTGACTCACAGAGGCCCTATGCACAACAGAACAAAACACTGCCTGGTCCTGGGCCAATCTCACAATTGTTGATCCTATAACACTGAGCATTTGAAAGTTGGATAATGAATAAGGAACACCATAGAAAAATTGAAGCATTTGAATTATAGTGTTGGAGAAGACTATGGACTTCCATAAGAACAAAAAAACTGGTCTTGCAAAAAGTACAATCAGAATGCACCCTTGTCAAAACTCAGTTGACCATAGATGTGTGGGTTTATTTCTGAACTCTCAATTCTATTTAGTTGGTCTATGTGTCTATAATTTTACCAAGATGTTTTGATAACTGTAGTTGTATTGTTATTGTTGTTAAGTGCCATCGAGTTGACTCACAGCGACCCTGTATAGGGTATCCAAGGAGTGGTTGGTGGATTTGAACTTCTGAACTTGTGGTTAGCAGTACAGTGTTGATCCTACAGTGCCACACCAGGAGTCCCTGTAGTTGTATGCTGGTGGTGGTGGTGTGCCGTGGAGTCGGTTTCGACTCATAGTGACCCTGCATAGGGTTTCCAAAGCTGTAAATCTTTATGGGAGCAGAAAGCCTCATCTTTCTCCCGTGGAATGGCTGGTAGTTTCAAACTGCTGACCTGGAGGTTAGCAGCCTGACTCATAAACACTACACAACCAGAGTTCCTTTATAGTTGTATAGTTCTATAGTGTATTATGTTGGTGTTGTTATGTGCCATGTAGTTGGTTCCGACTCATAGTGACCCTGTATAGGGTTTCCAAGGCTGTAAATCTTTACGGGAGGTATGTTTTAAAATCAGGAATTGTGTAACGTGTGTTTTAAAATCAGTGATTGTGTTGTATGGTTGTATAGTGTGTTTTAAAATCAGGAATTATGACTTCTCCTACTTTGTTCTTCTTTTTCAAAATTTCTTTAGCGCTTCTTGGCCTTTTCCCATTCTATCCAAAGTTGAGGATTGGTTTTCTTATTTCTGTAATGAAGGCTATTGGAATTTACGAATTGGGCTGTGAACCACAAGGTCAGCAGTTCAAAACTACCAGCTGTTCCATGGGAGAAAGATGAGGCTTCCTGCTCCCGTAAAGATTTACAGCCTTGGAAACCCTATACAAGGTCACTATGAGTCGGAACTGACTCCACAGCATACAATAACAACACCTTGGATATATAGATGGCTTTGGTTGATATTAATTGACATCGTAACAGTATTAAATCTTTCAATACATGAATATAGAACTCTTCCCTTTTATTTAAATTTCACTTAAATAAATGGAAAGCGTTCCATTAATCTCTTTAAGCAGAGTTTTATAATTTTCATTGTATATGTGCTTCGTGTCCCTTGGTAAATTTATTCTTAGGTATTCTGTTCTAATTGTTGCTGTTGTAAATTGAATCGTTACCCTGATTTCCTTTCCTGATTCCTCATTGCTAATATATGGAAACCAATTGATTTTCATTTGTTGTTCTCGAACCCTGCAACTTTGCTAAATTCCTCCATTAGTTCTAGAAGTTTCTTGTGGACTCTTTAGTATTCTGCTGTATAGAGAATCATATAGTCTGTGACTAGAGATCATTTTATTTCCTCTTTTCTAATCTGAATACCTTACTACTTAGCCAAGGACTTCTAATATAATATTAACTAGAAGTGGGCACCCTTGTCTTGCTCCCAAATTTTTCCATTAAATATGTTAGCCATTGGTGTTTCATATATGGCTTGAATTTTATTGTTTCCCTTCTATTTCATATATGGCTTGAATTTTATTAAGTGTTTCCCTTCTAGTTCAATCGTCTCTAGTGTTTTAATATATCAATGATGCTATATTTTATCAGATACAGTTTCTGCATTCATGTAGATAATTATGTGCTTATTCCATATATATTTAAAATAACAACCTACAAGAAAAGATTACCTCTGCTATTTTGGTATTTATTTTCTATATGTCTTATACCTGTTTTGTCCCCTCTTTCTTCCAATGTGGCCAACATTTGTGTTGTGTGTGTGTTTGTGGGTTTTTTGTTTTTTGTTTTTTTTTTTAGTAATCTGAAATGATTATTATTGAAAGACCAATAACCAATTGCTTCAACATACTTATACAAAATACAGCTATACAAAGAATTCAGTCAAAGGTAATATTTCTAACACTTTCAAAGCAAGACAGATTCTTGTTTGGGATTCATATCAATACTCACTAGCTGGATAAATGATAAAGATTTATATTCAGGTACTCAGAATATTAATGCAGAGAAATTCAATTAATAAAAATCATTGCTCAGATGCCTGTCAGGCTTATTAAAGATGAGATAATATGTAAACACTCAAACAGCTCTTAAGATATCCCAGAATTGTGTTTGCTGACACTAAAAACTGTATTTTAAATAAGGGAGGTGAGGTTTCATACAGTCTACTTGCATTTTATATCAACCACTGGAAGAGGTAGTAATGGAAAGTACTGGAATTTAAAATACATGGTCAGCACTAAGTGTATACATTTCTAAAGCCTTATATGTAACTCTTCAAAACATATGTAGAGAAAAAAGAAGGAATCAGAATTCATACAAAAATCATTAGAACTTTCAAAAAATCAAAAATAGAAATATTTAGTGAATTTACTCAAATTAAAGAAGCTTAAATGATACAGAACTGAAAATATTTGAAATTCATATATAATAAAAAGTGACCATAAATTAGCCAACTCAGACATAGGAACTCTGGTAGCTCCTATGTTCGAAACTACCAGCTGTTCTGTGGGAGAAATATGAGACTTTCTGCTCCCGTAAAGATTTGCAGCCTCAGAAACCCTATGCAGGGTCACTATGAGTCAGAACCGACTCCACGGTACTTAACAACAACAACAACAACAACATAGACATTTCCAGTTAACCATTCATACAAATCCATATTCACCCTATATATATATATACACAATTATAACACATACATAAATAACATGATTCTGACAAAAAAAAATCAGAGGTACTAAAAATATTCTCAAGATTTTAAAAACACATCTTGGTATCTTAACATATAGGCTTATTAATAATTAAGGCATTTTACATGCACAGTAGTATCTCAGTGTGATCAAAAATTTTTAATATTGATTATTTGCTATGATGTTTTAAACTTTCAAAGTCTTTTCAACATAAGAAAATAGCTACATACATTTAAGTGTTTTGTTATAAAATACAATCTTTTAAAAAAAACCATGATTGGTCTTTGTGATTCCTAGTAATAAGTCCTGTCTTATTTTTTCACATAGTACAAATTATATTATTCAATATGCAGGAGTGAAGTAAGACCCAGTCATTCTTAAACAATGTTACCAAATAACCGATAAATCCCAAATGCAGCAACGGCCAACAATCTTCATAGTGTACTTTCACCTCACTGAAATTAAAGCTGCTCCTTTGGATATTTTCCCACTTAAATGTGAAGTGGATTGTTAGGATTTCATTAGTGGCTTCATTATGTGGCTTTTTAAAAAGAAAGAAAAAAATAGTTTTGATTTCTTCCACACTTCAATGCTCTCAGAAGAGACTTGTTTCTGAAAAATATATGGTCCCAGGATGTTTTGACTAACCAAGCATTCTTTAGTAGATGAAACTTCTCAATGCAATTATAATAAATAAGCATCTACATACTTAGCTATATTACCAGTGTATCCTGGAACCAAAGTAGGATGGTTTTCCTGTTACCACAATACACTTCACTGTTGTTTTGAAATATGAATATTTCCATCATTTATAATTCTTGTTTTGGATGATAGCTCTGATCACCACTTTTAATGACTGCTTGAAGCCAGTTTAAACCAACTATTACATATTTTTCAAATTTGCTTTCAAGTAGTAATTTTACTAGCAGCAACAAGTCTACACAGCAGCCACGAGAGATGTATTGTTTTTCTTCCTGTACACAATTGGTGAGCACAGGAAGACAATCTACCACAACTCCAAGATCTTCTATACTCACCAAACAGGCCACAAGTTCACATATACTTCTTTTCCTCCCAAAAGTTAAGGCTACATTCAACCTCAAATTCCTGCTGAACAAAACTTGTGCCATTGTTTCTTGGTCCAGAGAAAGCTCAGGAAAAAAAAGCTTCTTATATTTTGATAATGGGCCTTCTGTCTGTGAAGAACCAGAATCAATGGACCATGTTCAACTATCATGGCCTAATTTTCAGACAGGTTACCTGCGCAAGCCAGTTCATTTTCTTTATTTGTCGTTGTTCCCGAACGTTCCACGGGAATTCTCCTGGACTTCTAGCAAGGAGTCGCAGATTCGGGTGAGGTGTCGGGAACACAAGACATGAGCAAGACAACAGGAGTGTGAGAAAGCAGGTTAACTAGAAAGTGAAAGTACATTTAGTAACCAAGTGGGCACATGTGCCACCTCTTGGCCGCCAGCTCTCAGTCCCTCTCTTTCCATGAATCCAGAGTCCACAGCTGCTCCCTCTCTCCATGTTCTCATCTCTGCCTCCATCTCTGGTGTCACTGTTTCTCTGCATATGTTTTTGCATTCCGCTTGATGGTCCTAGGGTCCTCTGTTTCTGGGCTGTAAGATTAATTACTACCCTGTTTTTGTTACAAAACTTCTACCTTTACAATTGTGACATTCGTAATTAGTCATGATAACAATTGTTGTTGTTGGGTGCCATCGAGTCGGCACCGACTCATAGTGACCTTATGCACAGCAGAACGAAACAATGTCCAATCCTGGGCCAACCTCACTACTGTTGCCACACTTGAGTCCATCGATGCTGCCACCTGGCCAATCCATCTCATTGGGGTCTTCCCTTTTTCTCTGACCTTCATTCTTACCAAACATATCCTTCTCCAGTGACTTGTCCCTCCTAACAATATGTCCGAAGTATGAGAGACGAAGTTTGGCCATCTTGGCCTCTAAGGAGCACTCTGGCTGCACTTCTTTCAAAACAGATCTATCAGTTCTTTTGGCAGCCCATGACACTTTTAGTATTCTCCTCCAACACCACAATTCAAAGGCATCAATTCTTCTACGATCTTCCTTATTCACTGTCCAGCTTTCGCATCCATATGAGGTTATTGAAAATACCATGGCTTGGGTCAGGCGCACCTTAGTCCTCAAGCTGACATCTTTGCTCTTCAACACTTTAAAAAGTTCCTGTGCAGCAGATTTGCCTAATGCAATATGTCGTCTGATCTCTTGATTGCTGCTAACAATTACTCACTATTAAATCATAAGAAACTTATCCCCATCTTTTTTCACCAGACCCATATAGCAAAGATGAAAACTATTCAGTTTTATCTTGCCCCCCACACTCTTTTTTTTTATGTTTCAATATTTTATTAAAATAGCATATTCAACCACTGTTAACCAAGAATACGTTACCTTGGTGGGTTTTTTTTTCTTCCCAGAACACACAGCACAGCACAGTAGTGATTCCAAATGCCCTTAATCATGAAAACCAACAGAAGTATTTCAAAGTCAAGTGTACGACTAAAAGCTTGACCTTGGAAAAATTCTGAATTGAAAGAAACATAAGCTCTCAAACAGAATTCTTTTATCAGCCTGAATAATAAATGCCAGTGCGCCACCACCTGACAATTCTGTGAGGTTTTTTTATGCATAGTATATAATGTCTCATTTATAAGTACCCACTTTTATAAATAAAATTGGCAATTTTCATCCTATTTAATGCTCCTTTTCAGCTTCACAAAGAAACCAGTAAATAAAACTGTCAATGGCAGTCACAACATAAAATAATAAACTTGAAAATATGCAAAGATGCATCTACCCTATTTTACATAAAAAGAGATGTAAAAAGTGCAAGGCAAAGTTTGCCGTTCTTTAGGCACATCCATTTCTTTAAAGCAAGCTCAGAATGAGATTCCAGTTTGTTCTTCAAAAGAATTAAAAAATGATAAGAAGAAAAACAAACAAAATTACATCCCATAAAATGTAAAACAGTAAGTCCCAGGAAATGAGATTTTCAGTTATGGCGTGACCGTCCTTTTTTAATTCTGTTTATTTGCCTGGTACTCAAGTTTTTTATGGAAGTAGTGAATTGCTTTATTTAATCCTTCCTCCAGTGGGACCACAGGCTCCCAGCCCAGCATCAACTTTGCTTTCTTAATGTCTGTTTTTCTCTTCTGTGGGTCATCCTGGGCTTCGGAGAGAAACTGAATTTCACTTCCACTACCAACAAGGTTTTTAATTAAATGAGCAAATTCCAGGATCCTGTGCTCTTCTGGGTTCCCCAGGTTGACAGTACTGCTGACATTGCTGTTCATCAGAGTCACAAGCCCATTCATGAGATCACTCACATACTGGAATGCCCTGTCTGAGATCCAGAACCATACACCATGAGCTGCTCCCCCTGGAGGGCCTGCAGAATGAAGTTGCTGATAACCTGCCTGTCATTCATGTACATACGTGGCCCAAAAGGTGCTGAAGATCCTTGCCACTCCCACTTCAACTCCTTCCTGCTTCATATAGGTATAGCACATAGTCTCTGCAACATGCTTGTCTTCATCGTAACAGGCTCGGTGTCCTATTGGGTTCATGTGGCCCCAGTAATCCTCACTTTAAGGGTGGACTTCAGGATCTCCATAAACCTCAGAGGTATAGGCCAGGAGAAGACGTGCGTCAACTCGTTTTGCCAGCCCCAACATATTTAATGTCCCAATTGTATTGGTCTTTAATGTCTTGATAGGATTGTACATGTAGTTTGGAGTAATTGCTGTTGAAATAAAGGCATTTGCAATGAATAATTTTTTGGTCTTGAAAACTTCTGTCATGCGTTCTACAGCATTATTTCTATCACGAAGGCCTTATTTTCCAACTACTTAGCCTTCCTCTTCTCCCCCAACTTTTGCATTCCAGTTACCAGTAGTTCTCAATGCATCTTGATTGCATGTTTGATCAATTTCAGACAGAAGGCACTGGTATAACTTCATTTTTTCCATCATTGGTTTTAGTGGTTGGTGTGTAAATTTGAATAATAGTCACATTAATTGGTCTTCCTTGTTAAAAACAAACAAAACCACTGACATGGAGAATAGTGACCTTGTACAGGATTTCAGAGACTGTAAATCTTTATAGGAGTAGAAAGACTCATCCTTGTTCCCTCAGAGTCACTGAAGGTTTGAACTACTGATCGTGAGTTTGGCAGTTATTCTTCCTCTTTGCTTCCAACTTTTACATTCCAATGAACAATAATTATCAATGCACCCTGATTACATGCTTGATCAATTTCAGACAGAAGAAGTTGGTAGAATTCTTCAGTGTCTTCATCATTGGCTTTAGTGGTTGGTGTATAAATTTGAATAATAATCATATGAACTAGTCTTCCCTGTAGGTGTATGAATATTATCCTATCACAGACAGCAGTAGGTCATTAAATGCTCTTTTTTATGATGAATATGACACCATTCCTCAGGATAGTAAACCATTTGATTGTCAGATTCAAAAGGCCAATTCCAGTTTATTTCAGCTTATTAGCACCTTGGATATTTATCGTTATGTGTTTTTTTTTTTTGAGGTGAAGGTAGAATTTATTATGTACATATTAATATCCACCACATTCAAATGAAAAAAAGGACAAAATCCATGTAATGTACTTATCAAAATATATAGTATTTGAAGATTATTTATAAATAGATTTCAAACACAACCTTTGCCATTTCATTTTTTTGACTTCCATTTTTCGTACGTTCGTATTTTGTACATTCCATGTTCTTATTATTGGTGGATGTTTGCAGCTGTTTCTTCTTATTTCAAGTTGTGCCCCATCAGCAAATGAAAGTCCCAAAAGCTTTGCTTCATTCAAGTCATTAAATTTAACTTTAATTTGAGGTGGTATTTCTTCCCCAGTCATATTTTGAGTGCCTTCCAAACTCAAGGGATCATCTTTTAGCATCATATCAATGTTCTGCTGCTATTCATAAAAATTTCAGTGGCTAACCTTTCAGAAGTGTTCTGCTGTTCTTTCTTCCCTAGTCTGTCTTAGGCTGAAATCTCTTCTGAAACCTATCCACTATAGGTGACCTGGCTGATATTTAAAATAACAGTGGCATAGTTTATAGTATCACAGCAACATACAAGCCACAACAATATGACAAACTGATAGACATGTGGTGGTGGATATGTATTATGTTCTTGTTGTTGTTTTAAGTACTGTGGAGTCAGTTCCGACTCATAGTGACCCTGCACAGGGTTTCCAAGGCTACAAATCTTTACAGGAGTAGAATGCCTCATCTTTCTCCCATGGAACAGCTGGTAGTTTCCAGCTGCCAACCTTAAGGTTAGCAGCCTGATTTGTTACCACTATGCTACCAGAGCTCCTTGTTGTTGTTGTTAGGTACTGAGTTGGTACTGACTCATAGCGACCTTATGCACAACAGAACAAAACACTGCCCGATCCTGGGTCAACCTCACTACTGTAGCCATGCTTGAGTCCATCGATGCTGCCACTTGGCCAATCCAACTCGTTGGGGGTCTTCAGGTACTATCAAATTATCCTCAACTAATAGTGACCCAGTATTGGGTTTCCTGGGCTGTAAATCTCTACAGAAGCAGAAAGCCTCATTTTTCTTCTTTGGGGTCACTGGTAGGTTTGAACTGCCAATTTTGTGGTTAGCAATCCAGGGCTTGTGCTATAGCACCATCAGCACTCCTATATCAAGATTAAGGGAAAACAGTTTTAAATGAAATTTATTTTTTGCAATGTCTAATTGAAATTACATATGAAAGCTTTCTTTCAAGGTTGCTACAAACAAGACATGTTGAAATGAAACCATTTTATTAATTCTCTATAATATAGAAATAACTCATAAGAACACATGTATGATAAAAAAAAATAGAGCTCAAAAAATTCCTAATTCAATAATACCATCTGAAGGCAAAAATCATATTCTGTGAGTGTTATTGCTTTGTTGTTGTTAAGTGATGTTGAGTTGGTTCCAACTCATAGTGATCCTGTATTGGGTTTCCAAGTAGCAGCTGGTCTAAACTGCTGACCTTGTGGTTAGCAGTCCAGTGCTTATCCTACAGCTCCACAGAATGCCATATTATATACCATTCAAAGTAAATTATTTTTCCTATAGTTATTGTTAAGCTGTTAAGTGCTGTGGAGATGGTTCTGACTCATAGTGATCCTGTATAGGGTTTTCGAGAAGTGGCTGGTGAGCCTGAATTGCCAATGACCATCCTGACCAAACTGACTTTGCAGTGCAGTACATTAACCCACAGTGCCACACCAAGACTCCTTTTCCTATAGAGCACTCTTTAAATGAACTGCTTATTTAAAAGTAACATAAAGCAGCTAAATTGCAAATTAATCTAATGTAAATTTTATGGGAGAGGAAAACCAGGACCAATGTTTTTGAGATTAAGATTAAACAGGCTTATATTTTTCCTTATGATGTTATCTTATAATGGCAGAACATTCTAAAACCAGCAAGGCACAAAACAAAGCAACATACATACACATACAAAAATAGTTACATAATTTTCAAGCTGTTTTCATTTAAAACTTCTGCTTCTATTGTTCTGGTTGTAAATTCACTATGCTCTATAGTGGGCAATTTGGGTCAGGACACAGATTTTGGGACTCCGTGTTGGCATTTTAAGGGAAGTGATTCTATTTTTCTTAGAAAGTTTGTGCACACATTGGAGGGGAAGCCATGAAGACCAATGATTTAATCATTGCAAATGGCTTTTTTAAGCAATATGAAGATCATCAGATGTCATACACAAGAATCAAATAAAATATATCTGTGGGAAAGAATGGTGGAGAAGCTCAATATAATCAGCCCAAACAAGTTTAGGGGTCGACTATAGAACAGACCATCAGTTATTCTTATGCAAGTTCAGGATGAAGCTGAAAAAATTAAAACAAATACACAAGAGCTAAAATATGACCTTGGCTATATCCCACCTGAATTTGGAAACTATCTGAAGGATAGATTTGATGCATTGAGCACTAATGACATGGTGGACACCATCCTGCCAAGGAATGGAAGAGCGAGAAGCCTTATGCATGAAAAGTTCATTGTTTAGCAAAACAACAATGAATGTCCCCTTGGTTAGCAAAGCCACAAGGGGTATTTCATGCAGGGGCCTCGCGGTTTCTAGCTTTTCCTTGGAAAAATAGTTTATTTCTGATTTCCTTATAAGAAGTTTTTGAAAAATTTGCATAATCATTACATACTTTTTGGTAGTAACAAAATATAAAATATATTTATATATTATATATATTGCATTATAATAGTTGCCTTTCACATTAACATTAACTTTCACACCATATTCAGTCTTATGTAGTTATAAAAATTGTTTTTTACATTAACAATAAGTTTTAACATTAGAGATAACCACACTAGCTAAAGTTTTAGCAATTCAAGCTTAAGATTGTAAGCAACATTTCATGTAGTTTCAGTCAAGGACATTAAGGCCTTTAGAAAGCAGCTTAGAAACAGTGAAGGGCAGTGGGAGCTTAAGAACAGAAGTAAAAATTTGATTAGAGGTTTTGAGAAATTGTTAGTATAAGAGAATTACTGCTTTGTTCTTAACTATGAAACTTTAGGGTACTTTTATGTTCTTGTTTTTATTGTTAAATCAATTATATTTATGACCAGTTACAGTAAAAATTATGTTTTTGATTATGAGTTGTAATTAATGTAATAGGTGTTGGTCAAGTTAGAAGTTAAGATGTAGAACTTTGTTTAAAATTAACCTAACATTTTAAAGAGGATTAAAGAAACACAAATCAAGGCCAAACTAGACATTTTAGGGAGGATTAGAGAAAAACAAAATCACTTACAGAAGACAGACGTTATCAAGGTAGCTAAGGAGTATAGAGATGCAGGAATGTTTGATGACCTTGTGTTCCTCTTGTACCTTTGATGTAAGAATATAATACTTGATTGATTTGTAACTGCTTGTACGTGACTATTATGAGATCATAGTATATTCTAAATGGTATATAAGAAGCAAAAATTTTAAGTAAAGAGAGAGTCATCGTCACCATCATCTGCCTGAGATTCAAAATGACCCATTGACTCTGTGTGTTTTTTCACCGAATCTGTACCTCCCTCTGAGCTCTCATAAATTGTCGAGGCTGGTCCCCCACAATGACCAAAGACCAGAAGAGCTATGGAATCGCATCAAGAACATAATAAGGAGGAAAGCAAAAGGTCATTAAAAGGAAAAGAAAGAAAAGACTAAAATGGATTTGAGAGGAGACTCTGAAACTTACTCAAGCATAGACAAGCTAAGCTAATAGAAGAAATGAGGAAGGAAACGCATTGAAGAGAAAATTTCAAGAGGCAGCTCAAGAAGACAAAGTAAGTATTATTATAATGGAATGTGCAAAGATCTGGAGTTAGAAAACCAGAAGGGAAGAACACACTCAGCATTTCTCAAGCTGAAAGAAATAAAGAAAAATTCAAGTTGCAATATTGAAGTATTCTATAGGCAAATGGAGTCCTGATGTGGTGCTGTAGGATAAGCACAGGACTGAAAGGTCGATTTTAGATATAAGGTTGGTGGTTCAAACTCACTAGCCACTCCTCAGAAACCCTATGCTGTGCTGCTATGAGTTGAAATCAACTTTTGGTAATTAACAACAACAACAAAAATAGGCAAAATATTGAATGATGCAGAAAGCATCAAAAGAAGATGGAAGGAGTACACAGAGTCACTGTACCAAAAAGAAATGGTCAATGTTCAACCATTTCAAGAGTTTGCATATTATCAAGAACTGATGGTACTGAAGTAAGAAGTCCAAGCTGCAATGAAGGCATTGGAGAAAAGCAAGGCTCTGGGAATTGATGGGATACAAATGGAAACATTTCTATAAACTGATTCAGCACTGGAGGTGCTCACTCATTTATGCCAAGAAATTTAGAAGGTAGCTATGTGGCCAATTGATTGGAAAAGACCCATGTTTGTGTTCTTTTCAAAGATTGTTGACCCAATGAAATGTGGAAATCATCAAACAATATCATTACTATCACATACAAGTAAAATGTTGCTGAAGATCATTCAAAAACACTTGCACAGGGAAGTCCATCACTAAGAAAGAAAATTATAGACCAATATCCCTCATGAACATGTTGTTGTTGTTGTTAAGTGCCTTAAAGTCGGTTCCGACCCATAGCGACCCTGTACAGGGTTTCCGAGGGTGTAAATCCTTACGGGAGTAGAAAGCCTCATCTTTCTCCCGTGGAGTAGCTGGTAGTTTCGAACCGCTGACCTTAAGGTTCGCAGCCCGATTCGTAACCACTACGCTAATTCTCAACAAAATCCTAGCCAACAGAATCCAACAGCACATAATAATAATAATAATAATAATAATAATAATAATAATACATCATGACCAAGTGGAATTCATATCAGGGATGCAAGGATGGTTCAACATTAGAAAAACAATCAATGTAATCCACCATATAAATAAGAAAAAAGGAAAAGAATCACATGATCATATCAATTGATGCAGAAAAGGCATTTGACAAAATCCAACATCTATTCCTGATAAAAACACTCAAAAATACTTGCAACAGTACATCAACAGAAACCTGCCAGAAATTCAAGCTGGATTCAGAAGAGAATGTGGAACTCAGGATATCATTGCTGACATCAGATGGATCTCAACAGAAAGCAGAAAATACCAGAAAGATATTTACTATGCTTTATTGACTTTGCAATGACTTCCCACTGTGTGAATAATGAGAAACTGCAAAGAATGGGTATTCCAGAACACTTAATTATGCTCACGAGGAACCTGTAAATAGACCAAGAGACAGTTGATAGAACATAAGAAAGGGGTACTAAATGACTTAAAATCAGGAAAGGTGTGTGTCAGGGTTGTATCCTTTTATCATACTTATTCAAACTACGGTGAACAAATAATCTGAGAAGCTGGATTATGAAGAAAAGGTGGCATCAGGATTGGAGGAAGATTCAGTAATAATCTGCATGATGCTGATGTGCCTTGATTGCTGGAAACAAAGTGGCCTTAAATTGCTAATGAAGACCAGAGACTACAGTCTTCAGTATGGATTTCACATGAATGTAAAGAAAACAAAAATACACACACCTGGATCAATAAAATGCATCATAATAAATGGAGAAAAGATTGAAGTTGTCAAAGGCTTTATTTTGCTTGCACCCACAATGAACACTCATGGAAGCAGCAGTGAAGAAATCAGATGACATATTACATTAGTCAAGTCTGCTGCAAGACACCTTTAAAGTGTTAATAAGCAAAGATAACAGTTTGAAGACTACTAAGGTGCACCTGACCCAAGCCATAGTATTTTCAGTTTCTTCACATGCATTTGAAAGCTGGACAGTGAATAAGGAAGACTGTAAAAGAGTTGATGCATTTGAGTTATGGTGTTGGAGAAGAATATTGAATGTTCCATAGACTTCCAAAAGAACAAACAAGTTTGTGTTGGAAGAATTGCAGCCAGAATGCTTTTTAGAAGAAAGGATGGTGAGACTTCATCTCTCATACTTTGGATATGTTATCAGGGAGGAACAGTCCCTGGAGAGTGATAAATTGAGAGTGAACGAAAAAGAGGAAGACCATCCAGGAAATAGATTGACAGAATGGCAGCAGCAATGAGTTCAAATGTAACAATTGTGAGGATGGCACAGGAACAGGCAGTGTTTCATTCTGTTGTGCACAGTGTTACTGTGAGTTAGAACCGACTGGAGGGAACTTAACAATAGTTTCACTCAGCATAATGTACACAGGTTCATCCATGTCAGGATGTGTTTCATAGGTTCATTATTATTCTTAAACATTGCTTAGTATTACATTTTATGTATAAGCCAAAATTTACCTATTCTTCTATTAATGAACATTTCGTTTTTTCATCTTTTTTTGCTATTGTGAACATGCTGCAATGGATATGGGGTTGCATGTGTCTATTTGTGCACAGATCTTATTTCTTTAGGATATGTATCAAGTAGAGGAATTGCTGAGTCATGTGGTATTTCTAGTTCCAACTTTTTGAGGAAGTGCCATACCCTTTTCCAGAGTAGAAGCACCAATGTACACTCCCACCTGCAGTGGATCAGTGTTCCAATCTCTACAACCTTGCCAGCATTTATTGAATTCTGTTTTTTTAAACTTTGCTATTAATGCTGAAGTGAGATGATACCTCATGATTATTGTGATTTGCACCTCTCTAATGGGCAGTATTTCATTCTGTTGTGCATAAGGTCACTATGAGTAGGAACCAACTCCATGACATCTAACAGCAGCAACAATAGTTAATGATCATGAACATTTCTGTATATTTTTGTTGGGTGCCTGAATATCTTTTAATGAAGTATCTGTTCATGTCCTCTACACATTTTTTTAAATTGTAATTTATGTCTTTTTCTTGTTGAGGTGTTGAAGCTTTCTATAAAGCTTAGACATTGTCCCTTGTCTGATATGTCACTGCCAAAATTTTTTTCCTAGTCTGAGTTCTTGTATACTCTCTTAGTGAAATATTTTGTTACACATAAGGGTCTAATTTTTAGTGTATCTGAATCATCTATTTTGCTTCTTCTGTTTGTGTGTTTTCAGTTTTATTTTACAGTGTATTTATTCCATGTATTAGGACCCTTAAGTTTGTCTGTATTTTTTCATAGATGATCTTTGTACTTCCAGGTTTCACATTTAGTTCTTTGATCCACCTTGAGTTAGCTTTGTATATGGTGTTAAGAAATGGGTCCTATTTAATTTTTCTGCAACTAGATATCCAGTTTTGTCAGCACAATTTGTTAAAGATATGAT
Source organism: Chrysochloris asiatica (assembly GCF_000296735.1). Lineage (NCBI taxonomy): Eukaryota > Metazoa > Chordata > Mammalia > Afrosoricida > Chrysochloridae > Chrysochloris > Chrysochloris asiatica. Next base: position 195,515 of record NW_006408901.1, read on the forward strand.
CACTTCCCTATTTAATGAACTTCAGGACTTTGTCAAAGATAAGCTGTTGAGAGAGAGGTGGGTGGATTAACTTCTTCTGGGTTCTCAATTCTGGTCCATTGATCTATATGTCTTTCCTTGTACCAGTACAAGATAGTTTGACTACCATGGCTTCACAGTAGGTTTTGAGATTGGGAAGTAAGAGATTTCCTACTTTGGTCTTATTTACTAGTGTTCTCTTTATCCAGGGTCTCTTTCATTTCCATATAAAATTGGTAATGTTTTTTCCCATCTCATTAAAGAGTCATGTTGGAATCTAAATTGGAATTACATTATATGTATAGCTCTCTTTAGGTTCTTGTTGTTAGATGATGTTGAGTTTGTTCAGACTCATGGTGACTCTATATATAAAAGAGCAAAACACTGCCTGATCCTGCACCATCCTCTCAAATGTTATGTTTGGGCCCTTTTTTGTTGCCACTGTTGTCAATCCATCTTATTGAGGGTCTTCTTCTTTTTCACTAACAATCCACTTTAATAAGCATGATATGCTTCTCCAGAAACTGGTCCTTCCTGACAACATATCAAAGGTAATAGAGAGGAAGTCTTGGCATCCTTGCTTCTAAAGAGCATTCTGGCTTTACTGTTTCCAAGACAGAGTTTTTGCTACATCTGGCAGTCAATATTCTTCTCCAACACCATAACCCAAATGTATCAACTCTTCTATGGTCTTCCTTACTCTTTGTACAACTTTCACATGCATATGAGGCTATTGAAAATACTTTGGAGTGGGTTAGGTGTACCACCGTCCTCAACTAGATATCTTTGCTCTTGGACAGTTTGGAGGTCTGGTGCAGCAGATTTCCCTAATGCAATACATTTGTTTTCCTGACTGCTGCTTCCATAAATGTTGATTGTGGATTGAAGCAAAATAAATTCTTTGATAACTTCAATATCTTCTTCATTTAACATGATGTTGTTTATTGGTCCAGTTGTGAAAATTTTCTTTTTTTATATATTGAAGTGAAATCCATACCAAAGGTTGTAGTCTTTGATCTTCATGAGTAAGTACTTCAAGTCATCTTTGCTTCCAGCAAGCAAGGTTGTGTCATCTGTAAAGTGCAGCTGGTTAATGAGTCTTCTTCCAATCCTGATGACATATTCTTCTTCATATAATCCAGATTCTTGGATTATTTGCTCAGCATACAGTTTGAATAAGTATGGTGAAAGAATACAATCCTAACGCACACATTTCCTGATTTTAAGTCATTCAGTACCCTCTTGTTCTGTTCTAATGACTAGTTTTTTTCTATGTATAGAATCCTCATGAGCACAATTAAATGTTCTTAGATTCTCATTCTTTGAAATGTTATCCATAATTTGTTATTATGCACATAGTCTTTGCATAGTCAGTAAAGCACAAGTAAACATCTTTCTGTCATTCGCTACTTTAAGCCAAGACCCGTTTGATGTCAGTAATGATATCTCTTGCTCCATATCCTCTTCTGAATCTGGCTTGAATTTCTGACAGTATACTGCTGTAACCATTTTTAAATGATCTTCATCAAAATATCACTTGTGTGTAATATTAATTATATTATTAGATGATTTCCACATTCTGTTGGGTGACCTTTCATTACAATGGGTACAAATATGGATATTTTCCAATCAGTCAGCCAACTAGCTGTCTTCCAAATTTCATGGCACAGACACGTGAGAACCTTAAGGGCTACACCAGTTTGTTGAAACATTTCAATTTGTAGTCCATCAATTCCTGGAGCCTTGTTTTTCACCAATGCCTTCACTGTAGCTTGGGTGTCTTCCTTTAGTACCATTGACTTTTTTTTTTTTTTTTTTTAATCATATACTATATCATGGGTGGTACTGACATTTTCACAATGTTAAATTTTCCCATATATAAGCATGGTATGTTTTTCCATATATGTAGATTTGTTTTCTTTTTTATAGTAGTAATTTCTAGTTTTCTTTGTATGTATTTTCTTTCTCTGAAATGATGATGTATCATAGTGGCACTTTAGGATCAGTACTGGACTGTGAACCACAAAGTCGGCAGTTCCAACCCACCAGTTGCTATGAGTTGGAACCAACTCAACATCACTTAACAAAAACATTATTAGATTGGCTGAAAGCATGAATGCCAAAAAATGCTTACCTTGTGTTTATTAACTAGACAAATGCATTTGACTGTGTGGATCATAACAAAGTATGGCTCACATTGTGAATAATAAGAATTCCAGCACACTTACTTGTGCTCATGGGGAACCTGTACATTGACCAAGAAGCAGTCATTAGAATAGAATATGGGGATACTTGTTGTTGTTGTTGTTGTTAAGTGCCATCGAGTCGGGTCCGACCCATAGCGACCCTGTACAGGGTTTCCGAGGGTGTAAATCTTTACGGGAGTAGAAAGCCTCATCTTTCTCCCGCGGAGCGGCTGGTAGTTTCGAACCACTGACCTTAAGGTTCGCAGCCCGATTCGTAACCACTACGCTACCAGAGCTCCTTTTATGGGGATACTTAATGGTTTAAAATGAGGAAATATGTGTGTTAGTATTGTATCCTTTTACTGTACTTATTCAGTTTGTATGCTGAGCAAATAAATCTGGATGCTCTACAGTTATAATAAAGAACACTACATCAGGATTATAGGAAGACTCATTAACAATATGTGATGTGCAAATGACTGAAAGTGAATGGTACTTAATAATGAAGATAGTAAGGAAAAGAAAGAAAGAGATGAAGGAGAGAGTCTTGGCTTCAACAGCAAGAAGGTTTGTTGAGAGTAAACCTGGGAGGGGATACTGTCACATCACCAAAGGAGACCAAGAGTCTGTCTGTTCTTTTACAGACTGGGGTATTTAAGGTGTTGTGGTCTGGGTACATTTGTGGTGAGTTTACAATGGGTGGGGTATGGAGATTTTCCTGAAACCTGGAATTTTTTTTTGGGGGGGGGGAGGGTCTCCAGGTGTAACAAAGACCCAAGCTTCCCAGGAGATCAGAAGCTCAGGCAGGACCCCATTCAGTGTTAATTAGGGGTAGCTACAATGATATTCTGTTGATCAGGCTTACAGGGTATACACTTTGGTTGGTTGATGATGCATGGACAGGATTGTAACTATGGCAATGAAACAATATATGACAGAATGAATGTAAAACCTATGGTATCCCCTGTAAGCTATCATATAATTCACAATAAAACATTTATTAAAAAAAAAAAGAAGAAAGGATACAAAGATAGCCATACGTATCAAACCTGGGCAGCAAAGATGGAATCTGAATGAAATTATGTAGAATTTGGCAATGCAATGTGACAATCACAAATAAATATTTAATAAAAACCTAAAATAAATAAATAAATAAAAAGAACCTCCTTAAAGTGTTAAAGAACAACAATGTCACTTGAGAATTAAGTTGAGCATGGCCGTGCTATTTTCAAGCAACTCATATGTATGGAAAACCTGGACAGAAGACCAGAGAAGAACTGAAGGATTAAAATTATGGTTTTGACGAAGAATATTGAAAGTACCATGGACTGCCAGATAAACAAATCTGTATTAGAAGAAGTACAGACAATATGCATCTTAGAAGCTAGGATGGTGAGACTTTCTCTCATGTACTTTGGACATGTTATAAGGAGGGACCAGTCCCTCTAGAAGGACATTATGTTTGGTAAAGAATAGGTTTAGTGGAAAAGAGGATGATTCCCAATGAGATGTATTGACACAGTACACACAACAATGGCCTCAAGCATAACAGTTTCTGAGGATGGTATAGTACACAGGGTTTCTATGAGTCTGAACATACTCACCATCACCTAACAACATACATCTTGGGTAGCTATTGTAAATGGTATTGTTTTCCTGATTTTCTTTCCTGAGTTTTCTTAGTGAGTGTAAAGGAATTCAGATGAATTTTATATGTTAATCCTCTACATGGCCACTTTGCTGGATTTGTTGCCACTTTGCTGAATTTGTTGCCCTTTGCTGATTAGTTTCAATATTTTTTTTACTGAGTCTGTGATTTCCTACATATAGCATCATACCATCTCCAAATAGTGAGAGTTTCATTTCTTCACTGCCAATTTGGATGTCTGTCTTGCCTTATTGCTCTGGTTAAGACTTCCTGCACAATGTGAAATAGCAGTGGTGATAAAGGACACCACAACCCTGATCTTGTCTTACTAGATTTCTTTTTTTGTTCCCCAAACTCAACGACCACAATTTGAATTCTTTAAGGATGTCATAACTGCCATTTTGATGTGGTGTAAATTGAAAAGCACAGGTTTCTTCAGGGAAGGTTTAGAGGGATATAAATGCCACCTTTAGAAGTATATAGACCTAGATGAAGAATATGTTGAGAAACAACAGCTTTACATTTTGATATTTGTGTACAATAACAGTTTCTATAATTTTCTGGCAATACTTTTTTACTTACATTCATATATGTAGAGATAGAGACAGAGAAAGAGAGAGAGCGAGAATGTGTGTGCCCTGATGTGGATAAACAGTGAACTGTTAACCAACCTAAAGAGACCCAATACAGAGTTGTCATGAGTCATTATGAGTTGGAGTGGATTCGATAGTACTTAACAACAACAACAAACAAAGAGAGAGAGAGAGAGAGAGAGAGAGAGAGAGAGAGAGAGAGAGAGATCCTGGTATGGAAGTGTAGGATAAGCACTGGATCACAAGGTCAGTTTGAACTGCAAGGTTAGCAGTTCAAATCCACCAGTCACTCCTCAGAACCCCTGTACAAGGCTGCTATAAGTTGGAACTCACTCGAAGACACTTAAAACAACTGTGTGTCTGTGTGTGTGTATATATACACATATACATATATATGTGAAATACTCTTTATAAACAATATAAAATAAAGTATCCAAATACCCTTTTTAAACAACATAAAAGCTAACTATATGCATAGACCTCCCCAGATGGAATATACAAAAATCAAATTGATTGCATCAGTGGGACAAGATTGTGGAAAAGCTCCGTATCATCAGTCAAAACAAAATCAGGGGACAGTTTCACGTCAGATTAGGGAGACGTGCAGTACAAAGTTCTGCGTGCATCAACACAGAATACCAGGTAAAGAAAGTTCAGGGGGACGGTCCCAGAACTCTGAACTACATATAAAGGAATATTTAGAAAGTTCGAAGGCTTACAGCCAGTGGGATTTGTAGCAGAGGCAAGAAATGCTGTTTTCTGATCGAATGGCACCCAGCCAGCTCCCAGAGCAGCGATCTTGGATGTGACAGAACAGGAGAAGAGTCAGAGAAGCTCTCTGACCACAGACTTCTGACAATCATTGAAGATAAAGGTATGGACTTTCTCCCCACTCCCCCCACCCCCACCTTTCTCTGTTCTTTGGTCTCTCCACTCTGGTGACTAGAGGGTATGTCTGAGTGAGTGGACACCCCCTCCACCTCCAGAGAGTTCTAGTACGCATGTGCACAGATCTGCCGAGCAAAGATTTCTGGGTCCAGAATTGCAGAAGTGGGAAGAGTCACCATTAACTGCTTAAAACAGAACAGTCTTTCAGAATGGTCTGAGCTTGCAAAGAAAGGGGCATTAAAGTCATGCTCATATTTTGCCACAGATTTTTCTTTTCTTTTACAAATTATAGACTGTAGTACCAAATCTGTTTTGTTTTGTTTGTCCTCCTTTTACCTTCAGGGGGCTCTTTCTCTCCCTACATTACCCAAGAAGATACAGTAACTGTGGTCATATAGCCAAGTTACAATCACACTCTGTAAAATCCCACCATCCAGGTAAGAGCCAATACCAGCTGCTAGACACCACATAGACAGCCAACACCTGCTTTAGTTACTCTGAGTTGAGTAATAAGAAAAGTGAAAAGGGAAGCCCGTCTCCAGATCACCCTAAGCTGAAGGCAATCAGAAGCCTCAATAAAGCATCTACATGTTGTTGTTATGTGCCGTAGAGTTGATTCCGACTCATAGCGACCCTGTACAGGGTTTCCAAGGCTGTAAATCTTTACGGGAGCAGAAAGCCTCATCTTTCTCCCGCAGAACAGCTGGTAGTTTCGAACTGCTGACCTTGAGGTTTGCAGTCCGATTCATACCACTACACTACCAGAGCTCCTAAACATCGATATACATTCATTTAATTACTGAAAACCTAATCATTGAAGATGCCCAAGAAACAATCGAACATTTTAGCAATCAACAGCTAACATCTTGATGGTGAGAACTGAAAGCCTTCACTTTGTGAACAGGAACCAGGCAAGGATGTCCTTTATCACCACTCGTATTCAATATTGTGTTGGAAGTCTTAGCCAGTGCTATAAGACAAGACAGGGAAATTAAAGGCATCTAAATTCACAAAGAGGAAATAAAACTCTGTCTATTTGCAGATGATATGATCCTATACATAGAAAACCCCAAAAACTCAGCATAAAAACTACTGGAACTCATTGGTAGATTCAGTAAACTGGCAGGGTATAAGATCAACATACAAAAATCATTTGGATTCCTCTATACTAATAATGATAGCACTGAAAAAGAAATTAGGAAAGTAATACCATTTACAATAGTTGCCAAAAGGATGAAATATTTAGTAATAAATGTAACCAGAGAAACAAAGGACCCATACAAAACACAACTACAAGAAACCAAAAGAGATTTTTAAAAATGGAAGAATATATATGGCGTGCTCCTGTATTAGAAGACTTAACATTGTGAAAATGTCAATACTACCTAAAGCAATCTATACATATAATGTAATCCCAATCCAGATTCCAACAACATTCTTTAAAGAGATGGAAAAAACAATCAAAACCTTTATATGGAAAGGAAAGAAACCCAGGATAAGCATAGCACTGTTTAAGATAAAGAACAAAGTTGAAGTCCTCTCACTCCTGGATTTCAAAATTTACTACATGGCTACAATGGTCAAAACAGCCTAGTACTGGTACAATGAAAAATACGTAGATCAATGGAACATAATTGGGAATCCAAATGTTAACTCATCCACATACAAAACCCAGAGACAATAGTGGAACAGACCATCAATTACTCATCGGCAAGTACAGGCTGAAGCTGAAGAAAATTAGACAAATTCACAAGAGCCAAAATATGACCTAGAATACATCCCATGTTTAGGGGAGTGGTTGATCTTGCAGTCCAGGAGCAAGGACCCTGCGATCATCAAAGGAGAAGAGCTGGAGCAGAGTGTGGGACCTTATTCAGAGAAACAGCAGTGACTGATAGGGTGACAAAGATGATGGCATGGAGAGACGGCATGGCTGGGACTCTAGACTCATGGAGGGAGAGTGCTTTAGCGAAGCACTGCTAAAGAAGAACAAAGTTGGAGGCCTCTCACTCACTGATCTCAAAAATCACTATACAGCCATAATGGTTAAAACAGCCTGGTACTGGTACAATGAAAGATACATAAATCAATGGAACAGAATTGAGAACACAGGAGTAAATCCATCCATGTACAGGCAACTGATCTTTGACAAAGGGCCAAAACACATTAAATGGGGAAAAGATAGTCTCTTCAACAAGTGGTGCTGACAGAACTGGAAACTAATTTGCTAAAGAATGAAATACAATTCATATTTCACACCACATACAAAAACAAACTGGGATATTAAAAGTTCATGAGCAGCCATCTAACATGCAGCTATTGGTCTCTCCATGTGCAGAAGAACAAAGAGTGATGAGAACTGAAGATACTTGGAATCAAATAGTCCAACAGACTAATGGAACATGTCTCCATGACTCTGAGACCAGAAGAACTAGATGGTGCTCAGCTACCATTACCAACTGCTTTGAACTAGATCACATTAAAAGGTCCTGGATAGAGCAACATAATGTGTGCAACAAAACTCAAAATTATAAAAATTAAAAAAAAAAAAAAAAAAGACCAGTATTACTGGCCAGATAGAGCCTAGAGGAAACTAAGACTGTGGCATTTGACATCCTTCAGGTCTGTAAAGGAACACACCCTCTTTCAGTCAAGCAGTAGATAGGTATATAGGGGGAACAGCAACACTAGTAAGGTACGCTCTTTATGAATGATGGAATGGTCAATCATTCAAAATCAAAGGGGCAACATGTACCTAAGGATAATGGCAAGAAGGGATGGGAAAGTGTGTGGAATGGAAATAGGAGCCACAGGGAGGCAGTGGGATGACTGTTGTTCCATGAAGAGATTCCAATCATTGAGATTGGAACAAAGTGTATTATTTGTTGAATGTAAAACTGATGATGTTGGCTATAAACCTTCACTTAATTTACAATAAATATTTAATTTAAAAAAGGATATGAAACTTTCTCTCTAGCTTAGATATGCTAAAGCAAATGGAAGCATTGAGGAAGAGAGCTGAACAGAAAATTTCAAAGGGCATCTCAAGAAGACAAAGTAAAGAATCAAAATTAATTATGCAATGACATAGAGTTAGAAAATCAAAAGTGGAAAACGTACTGATCATTTCTCAAGCTAAAAGAATGGAAGAAAAATTGCAAGCCTCAACTTGCTATTGTCAAATATTAAATGATGCAAAAAGCATCAAAAGAAAATAGGACTTCTGGTGCTTCTCTGACCAGGCAGCACAGGTAGGCAGGCTCCAGAGAAAGCAGGGGGTGGTATCGCACAGGGGAGGCCCCCGTCTGGTAGACAGACAGCCTTTGAGCAAACATAAGAATTTAGGCTTCAACATTCTGAATTTGCTTTTTCGAAAGATCAAACTGCTGAGAAATTACAGGCATTTTGAGCTTTCGCCTGCCTGCACTCAGCTCCTACTCTGGCGACTGCCTCCACCCCTTGCAGAGCTTGCAGTGTGGGGCTGGAGTGGACTCATTCAGAAAGAGGCCACTTCCAGAGGGGGGAGTGAGCGGGGCCGCAGGAGCTAACATAGCACTGCTTGGGGGGGGGGGGCTTCTTGCCATAGTAGGTGTTATCAGCGTGGATATCAGGCAATTCAGGGTATCCATGGTACAGAGAGACAGAAAGAGACATTTTTGATGTCATCAGACACAAACACCATCTGCTTCCAGCCACTACCACCCTGCCACCCTCCACTGCCTCGGCCTAGGTCAGCCCTCTGCCCAGCCTCTGAGGCTCAGGCCCACCCAAGGCCTAGGTCCACCCACCAAGGCCCAAGCCAGCCCCACGGCACAGGCCCGCCCAAGCTGAGACACTTTTGGGTTGCTTTTTACCACGAATGGTAGAGGAGTCCCGCTGTAGCTCTGTGAGTTAATGTGCCAGACTGCAAAGCCTTTTGAACTGCAAGGTAGGTGGTTCGAGCTCACCAGATGCTCCTTGGAAACCCTATACTGGATCGCTGTGGGTCAGAGTTGACTCCATAGCACTTAACAACAAGGAGAGGAGAGCAGAAGGGACTGAAAGAGAGTTGGGACATTAAAGACTTACTTATATAAAGCTACAGATTTTTTTTTCTTTTTTCTTCTCTTTCTTCTGCCCCTCCCCTCCCTTTTTTTTGTGATTAGAGACTGCCGTACTCAATCTTGTTTTTGCTGGTGCTGAATTTTTTTCCTTTTTTCATCGGGCTTTTTTGTTGTTGTTGTTGTTGTTGTTTTGTTATGTTTTGTTTTTTCTTCTCTTTTTCCTCTTTCTCCCATTATCGATTTATTTTTTATTTTGATTTAGGTTTTGTTATCTACCCAACTGGTGGTGTTTGGCTGTTACATATTTCTGCTTTTGGAGGACTCTTTGTCTCCCTACATTACACAAAAAGATTCAGCAACTGCTGCCAAATAGCCAAGCTGCAATAACACTTTATAAAACACCAAAACCCAGACAAGAACCAATACCAGCTGCCATATACCAGGGAAACAGGCAACACCTGTGAAAGTTACTCTGAGTTAAGCAACAAGAAGAGTGAAAATGGAAGCCCACATCCTGATCACATCGTTCTGGAAGCAATAAGAAAACATAAAAAATAACCAAAATACATACTGAATTAAGTATTAGGGCCACAGATAAACATTAAACATATCCAAGAAGCAAAAGCAGATGACCATATCAGCACATGTCCAGAAAAAAGATAAAACATCTGAGACAAATGAACTAGATGTAGACCTGGACTCCATGCTGGAAGGAGGGCAGGCCTTGGAAATGCCTGAAAAAGAATTCAGAAAAATGATTATAAAATGTTTCAAAACACTTTACAATGGAGGTGAGAAAAATAAGGAAGAAGTCAGAAAAGCACTACAGGAGCAATCAAACAAGATAGATACAGCAATGGTAACAATCCAAAACCTACAGAAAGAGGTCCAAATGATCAATAACAAAATAACAGAAATAGAAACCACCTTGAAAGGGCAGAGGAGTAGAATA
>NW_006408901.1:206367-207940 GCF_000296735.1 Chrysochloris asiatica
TATCCAGCAAAGCTATCAATCAAATATGATGGTGTAATCAAAACATTCCAGGATAAACAGAAGCTATGGGACTTTACCAAAGCCAACCCTGCGCTACAAAACATCCTAAAGGGAGTTCTGTGGACTGAGAACCAACAAGAACAGACAATAACCAGAGATTGAATTGAAGTCAACAGATTGTTAACAGAATTAAGTCAGCAGAATTAAGTCCCTGAATTAAGCCAACAGAAAGAAGAATTGTTAACAAAACAAAACTATAAGAAAAAACTCAGAGAATCTGGGAGGTCAGTCTATGACCAAAACAAGTACAATGTAAAAGAAGGTAAAAACGTAGGAAAAGAGATCCAGATAGTAAGAAAGTCAGGTTGATTACAGGATAAAATAGACTACATTAAATGGGCAGAAAAGTTAATGGACTATGAGGCAACCTCAAAGAATATTAACACTTCACAACATACCAAGAGAATGAGAATCAAAGAAGAATATGAAAACATTTAAACTATGAGGAAACCCACAAGAAAGAATACAAACATCCTGAATTCAACAAAGAAACACAAACAGAACAAAGAAACAGCAACACCACAAAAAACAAATACAATGACAGCAATTAATCAATACCTATCGATAATTACACTGAACGTAAATGGATTAAATGTACCTGTTAAGAAACGGAGGGTGGCAAAATGGATGAAAAAAAAGATCCTTCAATATGCTGTCTGCAAGAGACACATCTCACACACAGAGACAGAAACAGATTAAAAGTGAAAGGATGGAAAAAGATATACCAAGCTAACTGCAATAAAAAGCGAACAGAAGTGGCAGTGCTAATCTCGTATAAAATAAACTTTAAGGCAAAAAATGCATAATAAATAAACATGGACATTATCTCTGATTAAAGGGACAATTGAACAAGATGAAATAACCATATTAAATATCTATGCTCCCAATGAAAGAGTGCCAAAATATCTAGAACAAACTCTAATAGATTTGAAGAAAGAAATAGATGAATCTACAATAATAGTGGGTAATTTTAATATACCACTTTCAAAAATGGATAGAACAACCAGAAAGAAACTTGACAAAGACACAGAAGAACTAAACAACACAATCATCCAACTGGACCTCATAGAGGTGTACAGAGCATTCAACCCAACAACTGCACAATACACATTCTTTTCCAGTACACATGGAACATTCTCCAGAATAGACCATGTTTTAGGCCACAAAACAAATCTCCAAAAATTTACAAATCTCAAAATACTATAAAGCATCTTCTCAGACCACAATGCTATCAAATTAGAAATCAACAATAGGAAAACCAAGGAAATCAAGTCAAATACATGGAAACTGAACAACACCCTGCTGAATAGCGAGCGACTGGGTAGTAGAAGAAATCATACATGAATTCACATAGTTTCTAGAAATAAATGAGAATGAAAACACAACATACCAAAATCTTTGGGCCGCGGCAAAAGTAGTGCTGAGAGGCCAATTTATTGCAATAAACACACACATCCAAAAAGAAGAAAGAACTAAAATTAACACATTAACACAGCATCTACAACAATTAGAA
>NW_006408901.1:210888-214499 GCF_000296735.1 Chrysochloris asiatica
GGGGCAGATGGGAGAACAATTGGGCATGTTTGAATGGGCTAAGTGGGACAGAGATAAAGGATGATATGTGCACAGCCTTGGAACTGCAGGGCTGTGGGATACAGGGATTGAGTCATGATTCGAATGGGTGGGGGTATGGTGTTAAGATGCTTAGCTGTTTTTTGAATCTTGGTTTTTCTTGCATTATAATATAGAGTAGACACTGGAGGGGGAGAGAAAGAATAGTCAGAAGCATCACCATAGAAGGCTTGTAAGTCCATCTTCTGCCTATAGCTTATTGAAACACCTAAAATGGGGCTACAGCATACCCAGTGAATGAGACTTTGTGTGGAGCCTTTGCAATACATAAAACTGTAGGTAGAAACCTGAACCACATCCAGATCTCTAGAGATGAGAAATTTCCACTTGAAAGGATGAGCAGACCAGCCTGGAGAGGCTAGAAGAACAGAAGATACTTCTTGAAAGAACTACCTACAGGAAAAATACAAACAATAGAGACAGATGGACTGTTACTACAAGAACAAACAAATCGCTTCCTCAGGAAACATCAAGGCAAGTGGTCGGGTCCCCTCAATGCAAACCCCCTTCCAAGACTAAGTCTCAACGGAAATACACACTCTGATTGGTGACCGCACGCATCACCGTTAGAGGGAAGTGGGGTAAAAGCAGCAATGAAGTGGCAAGTTAAGCCCTACAGTGTTCGGTGGGCTTCTGTGGACCCAGATGGGGACCTCATTGGCAAGCAGTGGGAGGAGACCTGGGGACTCTTGGGCCCAGAGTCAGTGGCGTGGCCACGGAGTACTCGAGTAGAGAGTGGAGCTACCGGCTAATGGGAAGAGAGGGCACGTGCACAAGAACGCCCACACTTGCAGATGGTACCCACGTGATCTGGACCGGATGACTGGATGATCAGAGCTCAACCAGGAGAAGAAAGAAGAGGAAAAAAAGAGTGATCTGATACAATTTGGTGAACTTGACCTACACCTATGGATGCAGTGACTCAAAAGAGGGAACAAATCCTTACAGCAAGAAACATTCCCACCTCCTCCACACACAGAGTAGACAGAGATGGGCAACTTGGACATTGGATACCCAAATTGGGGGGGGGGGGGGGGGACTACAAAGGCAAGAATTGACTTGCTTACAAGCTTTCAAGAGGGAACCTAGAGCTAGGGGCCATGGAGGAAGGCAGAATCTCCAGTGAGTACTATCCAATCTGTCTAGGCAGAGCTGATGAAATGAAATACAGATGGGTCACTTGTGATGCTTTAGTGAATAACTGTTATCAGGACTGATTATGAGGGTTGGAAATGTAAAGGTAGTCATTTTGTAGCAAGGAAGGGAGTGATTAATTCTCCAATCTAGGAGCGGAGGTCTCTAGGACCATCAACGGAGAAGAGCCGAGAGCAGGACCCTACCCAGAGAAGCAGAGATGCCTGAGATAGAGACAGAGATGATGACGTGGAGTGATGAAGTGGCTGGGGACTTTGGATCCAGAGAGGGAGAGGGACTGTGTGCTGAAGACTTGGGGGGGGATAGTGTAGGGGGCAGGTTTATAGGGTATATCCTTTGGTCAGTTGATAGTGCATGGAGGGGATTGGAACCATGGCAATGAAACGATATATGATGGAATTAATGTAAAATTAAAGTTCTCTCATGTAAACTATCATATAATTCTCAATAAAACATTTTAAAAAAAGAAAGAAAATAGAAATAAGACACAAAGTCACTGTACCAAAAATAAATGGCCAATGTTCAACCATTTCAAATGGTAGCATATGATCAAGACCTAATCATACTAAAAGGATGAGTCCAAGGTGCACTGGAGGCATTGGTAAAGAACTAGGCTCTAGAAATTAATGGAATACAAATTGACATATTTAAACAAAGTGATGTAGCACTGGAGGCACTTTCTCATCAAGGCCAAGAAATTTGGAAGACAGCCACATTGCCAACTGAATAGAAGAGATCCATATTTGTGTTCATTCCAAAGAAAGGTGCCCCAATGGAATGTGGAAATCATCAAACAATATTATTATTATCAGATGCAAGTAGAATTGTGCTAAAGATAATTCAAAATGGCTGCAACAGTACAACAATAGGGAGTGCCAGACGTTTCCATTCAGGCAAAGTCATGGAACAAGGGATATCATTTCTGATGTCAGATAAATCTTGGTTGAAAGCAAGGAATACCAGAACAATGTTTTCCTGTGCTTAATTGACTATACAAAGGCTTTCAACTGTGTGGATCATGACAAGAAAAGTATAATATTGTGAGGAATGGGTATTCCAAAACACTTGATTGTGCTCATGAGGAACCTGTATGTAGACAAAGATGCAGTCATTCAAACAGAACAAGGGGATACTGAATGGTTTAAAATAAGAAAGGATGTGTGTCAGGATTGTATTATTACACCATACTTATTCAATCTGTATGATGAGCAAATAATCCAAGGATCTGGATTATATGAAGAAGAATGTAACATCAGGATTGGAGGAAGACTCATTAACAACATGCAATATGTGGATGATAAGACCTTGCTTGCTGAAAGTGAAGAGGACTTAAAATACAAGGGTGAGTCAATACTTATCCACACTCCGGCTGTAGAATTTATTTTAATCTACTTTAAGAAAAGACAAATACATCATTTTTCATCATAATCTCCTTGTTTTTCAATACATTTTGTCCATCTGTCAACAATCTTTCATATTCCCTTATTTAAAAATGTTTTAGGCTGAGCTGTGAACCAAAAATGCACAGCTGTCTTCACTTCTTCATCAACGGTGAATCTTCATCCTCAAAGGACTGCTTTCAGCAGACCAAACAGGTGAAAATCCGATAGAGCAAGATCAGAACTATAGGGAGGATGCTTTAACACCTCAAAATGAATTTTTTGCCAGTGTCAACAGTGTGGGCAGAGGTATGTGGACTTGTATTGTCATACAAGATCACAATGCCCTTAGATAGTTGTTGTTGTTAAATGCCGTCGAGTCGATTCCGACCCATAGCGACCCTGTATAGGGTTTCCGAGGAGTGGCTTGTGAGCTTAAACTGCTGACCTTGCAGTTCAAACGGCTCTGCAGTCTGGCGCATTAACCCACAGCGCCACAGCAGGAGTCCACTTAGATAGTAGTCCTCTACATTTAATCCAAAATTTAGGCTTCAGCTATTCAGTGCGCATCTCATTGTAATAAGCACTGTTGATTGTTGAACTATTTCCTGATAGTGTTACGATACCGGCCCTTGAGAATCCCACAAAATTGATGGTTGATTTTTGAACTTTTTTTGGTCAGCAATTGAGGATGTTTCCATTCCATACTCTGCCATTTACTCTCATACTCGTAGTGATTAATCCATGTCTCATCACCAGTATGACTTTTTAAAATGTTTTATTGTGAATTATATGATAGTTTACATGGGAGAACTTTAGTTTTACATTCATTCCATCATATATCATCTCATTGCCATGGCTCCAATCCCCTCCATGCATCATCAACCACCCAAAGGGTATATCGCAGAAACCCGCCCCCTACACTTCCCCTCCTCCCCCCAGTTTTCAGCCCACAGTCCCTTTCCCTCTCTGGGTCCAAAGTCCCCAGTCGCGTCATCA
>NW_006408901.1:215168-221917 GCF_000296735.1 Chrysochloris asiatica
CCAACCAGGTCCCCAACTGGGTCCACAGAAGTCCACTGAACATTGTAGGGCTTAGCTTGCCACTTCATTGCTGCTTTTACCCCACTTCCCCCCATCGATGATGTGTGGTCACCAATCATAGTGTGCATTTCCATTGAGTCTTAGTCTTGGAAGGGGGACCAGTATGATTTTTTTAAAGAAACTTTTATCTTCCCTCAAGTATCGGTCCACATTTTGTTTGCAGATGTCCAAATGCTTCTGCTTATTGTTTTCAATGACTTGTTTCTATGCCCATCTCATACAGACTTTTCAAAACCAAGTCAGTCATGGACTATTTTATAGGCAGAGCCATGGTTGATTTGCAAATGATTTGCCACTGTTACTCGTCTATTCAGCAGAGTCATTTCACGTGCACACTCAATGTTGTCATCAGCTGCGGACATGGACAGGTGTTTTAAATAACCAGCATGTGATAATTTTTGACTCACTCTCATATTTAAAGTTTTCTTTGTTTTCAGCAAGCAAGTTTGTGTTATCTGCATATTGCAGATTTCTAATGAGTCTTCCTCCAATCCTGATGCTAAATTCTTCTTTACATAATCCAGTTTCTTGGATTATTTGTTCGGCATACAGACTGAATAAGTAAGATGAAAGGACACAATGCTGAATCACACCTCTCCTGATTTTAAACCATTCAACCTCCTTTATTCTATTGTAATGACTGCCTCTTGTTCTATGTACAGGTTCCTCACAAGCACAATCAACAATTCTGTAATACAATTTCTTTGCAATGTTATCTATAGTTATATCAGGATCCACATAATTGAAAGTGTTTGTATAGTCAACAAAGCACAAATAGATGTCCTTCTGGTATATTCTGCTTTCAGCCAAGATCCATCTGACGTCAGCAATGATATCCCTTGTTCCACATCCTCTTCTGAATCCAGCTTAAATTTCTGTTGATGTACTGTTGCAACCATTTATAATTATCTTAAGCAAAATTTTACATGCTTGTGATGTTAATGATATGGTTCATTGGTTTCCACATTCTCTTGGGACACCTTTCTTTGGAATGGGCACAAATATGGTTCTCTTCCAATAGTTTGGCCAGGAAGCTGTCTTCCATATTTCTTGACATAGACATGTGAGTACCTCCAGTGCTGTATCTGTTTGCATTTCAATTTGTATTCTGGAAATTCCTTGAACCTTGTTTTTCACCACCGCCTTCAGTGCTTCTTGGACTTCTTTCAATACCATTGGTTTTTGATCATATAATACTTCTTGAAATGACTGAACATTAACCAATTCTTTTTGGTACAGTGATTCTGTGTATTATTTCCATCTTCTTTTGCTGTTTCCCGTGTCATTCAATATTTTGCCCATAGAATCCTTCAATATCAAAACCTAATGCTTGAATTTTTTTCTTCAGCTTGAGAGATGCTGAGCTTTACATATTTCATTATGACATTTAACTTTGTCTTCTCAAGCTGCCCTTTGAAATTTTCTCTTCAGCTCTATTATTTCTTTGTTTCTTCCAGTCCCTTTTGCTTATCAAGAGCAAGTTTCAGAGTCTCTTCTGACACCTACTTTGGTCTTTTTTCTTTTTTTCCCTTTTTAATGACCGTTTGCTTCCTTCATATATGATGTTCTTGGTGTCATCCCACAACTCTTCTGGTCTTCAATTATTCATGTCTAATGCATCAAATCTTTTCTTTAGATGCTATCAAATTCTGGGGGAATATGCTCAAGGTCATATTTTGGCTCTTGTGGAGATTTTGTAATTTTCTTTAGCTTCCGCCTGAATTTGCATATAAACAATTGATGTTCTGTTCCAAGTCTGTCTGTGGCCTTTTCTTCCCACAGATATAGTCAATTTGATAATTGTTTCTTTCATCTGCTGACGTCCAGGTGTATAGCCACTTTTTAGGTTGTTGAAAAACAATATTTGCAAGGAGTAATTACTGTTATTGGACTTGAAAATTCTATCACATTATCTCCAGCATCATATCACCAAGGTCAGATTTTCCAACTACTGATCTTTCTTCTTTGTTTCCAACTTTTGCATTCCAATCACAAGCAATTATAAATTACTCTAGATTGCATGTTTGATCAGTTTCAGACTGAAAAATTTGGTAGAATTCTTCAATTTTATCATCACTAATTTTAGTGGTTGGTGCAAAAATTTGGATAATAGTGGTTTTAACTGGTCTTCCTTTTAGGTGTTTGGATATCATTCTATCACAGACAGCATTGTACTTTTTTGGTGATGAATGTGATGCCTGCCTCAATTTGTCATTTCTGGCTTTGTAATCCATATGATTTTCTAATTCAAAATGGCCAATACCAGTCCATTTCAGCTCACTAATGCCTAGGATATCGATCTTTGTGTGTTCCCTTTAATTGTAAACAACTTTCAGTGTTCCTAGATTCATACTTCCTATATTCCACATTCCAATTATTCACTGATGATTGCAGCTGTTTCTTCTCATTTTAAGTTGTACCACATCAGCAAATGAATGTCCGAAAAGCTTAAGTCCATCTATGTCATTAAGGTCAACTCTATTTTAAGGAGGCAATTCTTCTCCCATTATACTTTTTGTGCCTTCCAATCTCAAGGGTTCATCTTCTGGCACTATATGTAACAGTGTCCCTCTAATATTTATAAGGTTTCATTGGTTAACTATTCAGAAGTGGCCTGTCTCTCCTGCCTACTCTGTCTTAGTCTACAAGCTCTGCTGAAACCTGTTCACCATGGATGAACCTGCTTGTATTTAAAATACTGTTGGAATAGTTTCCAGTATCACAGAAACATATAAGCCATCATAGTACACAAACTAACAGATATGTGGTGGATCTGCAAACAGAGAAATTTTAACTTCTTTGCCAATTTATATGCCTTTAATTTTCCTTTCTTGCCTTATAGATCTGGCTAAGTCTTCCAGCTCTACGTTGAATTGTTGTTGTTGTTGTTAGGTGCTGTTGAGTCAGTTCCAACTCATAGTGACCCTGTACAGGTTTTCCAAAGAGCAGCTGGTGAATTTGAACCACCGACCTTGTGGTTCAAAGTGACCTTGCAGTCCAGTGCTTTAGCCCACAGCGCTAGACCAGGACTCCTAAAATAAGAGTGATATGAGTGGTAACAAATGGTATCCTTATCTAGTTCTTGTTCTCAAGGGGAATGCTTTCAGTCTCTCTCTGTTGAGAGTAATGTTGACTCTCATGCGTGTCTATCCGCCCTTAATTATATTCAGGAATTTCTATTCTATTTCTATATTGCTGAGTGTTTTAATCAAGAATGGGTGTTGGCTTTGTCAAATGCCTTTTCTTTGTCAATCTATATAATCATGTGTTGTTTTTTTCTTTTGTTCCTTTGTTCATGTTATTGATCACTTATTGTTTCTCTAATGCTAAACCATCCTAGCATACGTAGTATGAATTCCATGTGGTCAGGGCTTTTTTTTTTTTGCTATGTTGTTGAATTTTATTGGTTAGTATTTTGTTGATAATTTTTGTGTCTATGTTCATTAGTGATATTGGTCTATAATTTTCTTTTTTAGAGATGTATTTCTCTGGTTTTGGTATCAAAGTTATATTTGCTTCATAGAATGAATTCCAGTAATCGCCACTCCTTTCTATGTTCTGGAATACTTTGAGTGTAATTGGTGTCAGCTCTTCTGTGAATGTTTGGTAGAATTCCCTAGTGAAGCCATTTAGGGTTCATACCTTTTTGTTGTTGTTGGGAATTTTTTAATGACTTAATCAATTTCTTCTTTTATGATGGAGCTGTTCAAATTTTGTACTGAAGTCCATATTATGTACATAATGTGTTTCTAGAATTTTTTTCCATTTATTTTAGATAATCCAATTTTTTGGAGTATATTTCTTCATTGTTGTTGTTGTTGTTAAGTGCTGTTGAGTCTGCTCCAACTCATAGCAACACTGTATAAGGTTTCTGAGGTGCAACTGGTGGATTTGAACTGCTGAACTTGTGGTTCACAGTCCAGCGCTGATTTTAAAGCACCACACCAGTAGTCCTACTTCTTCAATTTGTTGTTGTTAAGTGCCATCAAGTCAGTTCAGATTCATATGAATTGCTGACCTTGTGGTTCAAACCCACTTTGCAGTCCAGAGCATTAACCCACAGTGCCACACCAGGACTCCTACTTCTTTATAGTATTCTTTTATTACCTCTTTTAAATTTTCATTGGTTTTATTCTGAAGGTACCCATGTTATTTGCATCTTCTTTTTTTTTTTTTTAGATTTGTCATTGGACTTTATGAATCCTTTCAAATATATAATTTTTATTTCATTG
Source organism: Chrysochloris asiatica (assembly GCF_000296735.1). Classification (NCBI taxonomy): domain Eukaryota; kingdom Metazoa; phylum Chordata; class Mammalia; order Afrosoricida; family Chrysochloridae; genus Chrysochloris; species Chrysochloris asiatica. Next base: position 219,461 of record NW_006408901.1, read on the forward strand.
ATTATTATTATAGCTTTTCTGTTTCATTTATTTTTGCTCTATCTTTATTATTTATTTCCTTCTGGTGACTGAAGGTGTATTTTGTTCCTCTTATTCTAATTGTTGGAGATGTAGGATTGATGTGCTGATTTTGGTTCTTTCTTCTTTTTGGGTATGTGCATATATTGTTATGAATTGCCCTCTGAGCACTGCTTTTGCTTTGTCCAAAAGGATTTGGTATGTTTTGTTTTCATGCTCATCTGTTTTAAGGAATTTTATCATTTCAGCTTACATTTCTTATATTAGTCTGAATAGTGTGTGTATGTGTATGTGTGGTTTCTGTTTTTTGTTTTTTTTTTCCCACAAATTTTCTGTATTGAGTTCATTTTGGGGATATTTTTGGTCATTTCTTTCATTGCTGCTGTTTTACTGTTTGCTAAATCTTTATGATTTTCCTCTTTGTTTGGTTGGATGAGAAAGTTCATTAATTTTCTTTGAGGTTACCCTGTAATTTATTAATTTGTTTACAAGTTTAAAGCACACACTATTCTATCTTGAAAGCTACTTGACTTGTATTCATTTAAGAGATTCTGTAACTACACTATTCCCTCTTTTTACTTTGTAATTGTCTTCATTTACAAATTGACATCATTGATTCCTATTTTCAGCTTTGTTTTTTTTTTTTTTTTTTTTTTTTTTTTTTTGATAATTCTATATTTGGGCTGACTTCTGGTGGTATTTTGACTTCTGGGTGTTAATCGCAAATTGTGTGCTGTTGTTTGTATTCTGTCAGAAGTCCCTTTAGTATTTCTTGTAAGGTTGATCTGGTTTTTAGATATTCCTTTAATTTCCATTTATCTGGAAATGTCTTACTTTCTCCATTATGTTTGAAGGACAATTTTAGGATTTTGTATCAACTTGACTAGGCTAGGATTTTCAGATGTTTAGAAGTTGATATGTGCTTATTTCCATGGTGATAAAACCTAATACAGGCATAGTTAGCTCTATGATGAATGGCTACGGGCAGCTAATCAATTGAAGGGATGCTTCCTTGGGGATGTTGCCAGCTCCCAATATAATGGACACTCAGAATGGACTCACTCTCTCTCTTCCACTGGGGACCTGGGACTCTGCAATTGTAAGCTATTTCCTTGACAATACACTTCTCTTTATATATATTTCACTGATATTGCTTCTCTAGAAAAGTCCACCTAAGACATATGGTAATGAGAGTGGGGTTCTAGAGAAACAAAATCATAAGGATGAGTTTTCTCAAGTCTAATTTTAAAGGCACTGACATAGAGTGGAGACATATCTGACCGCCACTTCATAAGAATCAGTCTTGGGCTAATTTTGAGTTTCGTCCTCTTTCCCTCTTGTGGAGTCAGAGGAAGTCAAATATGGTGCCACTTGGTTTAAGCACTTGGTGTTCTGAGACAGATTCATGGCAATGGCTCCAGATTATGAAATTATGAAGTTTGGTAAGAGAATTAACAAAGAGGTATGGAATGAAATACTTAAAGGGTAGGGATAGCAGCAGCTTCTGAAGTTGCCTGGAGCCAATGACACACTGGTTCAAATGGATGGCTGATATGGGTCCTGGACCTACTGATATGGATACTGGGAATCCACTCTTCCAGAGGCCCAAGGCCATATGCATATGAATGGGGTTAGTCCAAGGAGGAAGAAAAGATAACACTTGAATGTTTTAAAAGGTTTATGTGTTTGACTGGCTTATGTATTGGTTTCTCCTGCCTTTTATTCGAAAATAGGTATAAATAGATGACAGAAATTAATATTGGAAACTATGGTTACTGAGAGCTTGTAAGCCTGCCTTCAGCTTATTTGTTCTTGTTGTTGTTGTTAGGTGCCATAGAGTTGGTACTGACTCATAGCGACCTTATGCACAGCAGAACGAAACACTGTCTGATCCTGGGCCAAACTCACTATTGTTGCCATGCTTGAGCCCATTGATGCTGCCAATCCACTTAGCTGGTGATCTTCCTCTTTTTCTCTGAATCTCCACCTTACCAAACATGATACCCTTCTCCAGTGACGGGTCCCTCCTGACAATATGTCCGAAGTATAAGAGATGACGTTTGGGCATCCTGGCCTCCAAGGTGTATTCTGGCTGCACTTCTTCCAATATAGATCTGTTGGGTCTTTTGGCAGCCCATGGCAATTTCAATATTCTCTTCCAACACCATAACTCAAAAGCACCTATCAGTTCTTCTACAGTCTTGTTATTCACTGTTCAGCTTTAGTATGCATATGACGTTATTGGAAATACCATGGCTTGGGTCAGGTGCACCTTAGTCCTCAAGCTTTGTTCTTCAACACATTAAAATGATCTTGTGCAGCAGATTTGCCTTATGCAATATGTCATTTAATTTCTTTTTTTGTTGTAGTTTTTTTGGTTTTTTTAATTTAAGGTTTTTATTGTGGATTGAGTGAAAGTTTACAGGGCACATCATCAGT
>NW_006408901.1:225683-226274 GCF_000296735.1 Chrysochloris asiatica
CCCCCCATTTTGGGTGGCCAATGTTCAAGTTGCCCAACCCTTCCCACTCTTTGTGTGGAGGGGATGGGAATAACTCTTGTAGCCGGTAATTGTTTTCTCTTTTGAGCCATTCATCCAGTTGTATCAGATGACACTTTTTTTGCACCCTCTTCCTTCTTCCTCGGGTTGAGTTCTGTCTCTCCAGTCACTGAAGCCAGGTCAAGTGGGTATCATCTGCAAGTGTGGATGTTTTTGCGTCTGTCTGCCCTCTTCTTATCAGCTGGTCTCTTCACTCTCTATTCTAGTACTCTGTAGCTGTGTCACTGACTCTGAACCCATGAGTCCCCCGGTCCCGTCTCACTACTGGGCAACCGAGTGTCCACCCGGGTTCACAGTAGTCTGCTGAACGATGCAGGGCTTAGTTTGCCACTTCATTGGTGTTCTTAGGCCACTTCTCTTTATGGGTGACATGCGTAGTGGCCAATCAGAGCATGTGTTTCCATTGCATCTTAGTCTCGGGAGAGGATTTGTGCTGAGAGGACCCGTCTACTTGCCTTGATGTCTCCTGGGCTAGCAGCCTACTTGTTCTTGTGGTAGCAGTCGGACTGCCCT
>NW_006408901.1:227789-237437 GCF_000296735.1 Chrysochloris asiatica
CAGTCTTTTACATATCGCTTTCCAGTTCTGCCAGCACCATTTATTAAAGAGGTTGTCTCTTTCCCATGCAATGTGCCTGGGCATTTTGTAGAAGATCATTTGGCTGTAGGTGCTTGGGTGGCTATCTGGGTTCTCAATTCTGTTCCATTGATCAATTTCTCTTTCATTGTACCAGTACCAGACTGTTTTTACGACCGTAGCTGTGTAGTAAAGTTTGAAGTCAGGAAGTGAGAGACCTCCAACCTTGTTCTTCCTTTTAAGCCTTGCTTTGCTTATCCTAGGTCTCTTTCCTTTCCATATAAAATTAGTAATTGTCCTTTCCATCTCTTTGAAGAATGTTTTTGGAATCTGGATTGGGATCGCGTTGCATGTATAGATTGCTCTGGGTAGTATTGACATTTTCATGATGTTGAGTCTTCCTATCCAGGAACATGGTATATTCTTCCATTTCTGTAGATCTCTTTTGGTTTCCTGTAGTAGTGCTTTGTAGTTTTCTTTGTATAAGTCCTTTGTTTCTCTGGTTATGTTTATTCCTAGATATTTCATCTTTTGTGTGGCTATTGTAAATGGAATTGTTTTCCTAATGTCCTTTTCATCATTATTGCTATTGTAGAGAAATCCAATTGATTTCCGTATGTTGATCTTATACCCAGCCACTTTGCTGAATCTTTTGATGAGGTCTAATAGTATTTTTACTGAGTCTTTGGGGTTTTCTACATATAGGATCATATCGTCTGCAAATAAGGAGAGTTTTACTTCCTCTTTGCCAATTTGGATGCCTTTGATTTCTTTGTCATGCCGTATAGCTCTGGCTAAAACTTCCAGCACAATATTAAATAGGAGCGATGATAAAGGACATCCTTGTCTGGTTCCTGTTCGCAGAGGGAAGGCTTTCAAATTTTCTCCATTGAGCGTGATGTAAGCTCTTGGTTTTGTATATATGCTCTTGATTATGTTGAGGAATTTCCCTTCAATTCCTACTTTGTTGAGTGTTTTTATCAGGAATGGATGTTGGATTTTGTCAAATGCGTCTTTTGCATCAATCGATATGATCATGTGGTTCTTTTCCTTTTTCTTATTTATATGATGGATTACGCTGATCGTTTTCCTAATGTTGAACCATCCTTGCATCCCTTTTATGAAACCGACTTGGTCATGATGTATTATTTTTTGATGTGCTGTTGGATTCTGTTGGCTAGGATTTTGTTGAGAATTTTTGCATCTATGTTCATGAGGGATATTGGTCTATATTTTTCCTTCTTAGTGACATCCTTCCCTGGTTTTGGTATGAGGGTTATGCTTGCTTCATAGAAAGTATTAGGGAGTTTTCCATCCTATTCTATGTTCTGGAATCATTTGAGTAGAATTGGTCACAATTCTTCTCTGAATGTTTGGTAGAACTCTGCCGTAAAGCCATCTGGGCGTGGGCTTTTGTTGGTCGGGAGTTTCTTGATGATCTGGTCAATTTCTTCTTTTGTTATGGGTTTGTTCAGATTTTCTACTTCAGTCTCGGTAAGTTTAGGTAGGTCGTGTTTTTCTAGAAATGTATCCATCTCGTCCAAATTTTGGAGTACAGCTCTTCATAGTATTCTGTTATTATGTTTTTTGTTTCATTTGGTTCTATTGTGACTTCACCTATGTGGTTTCTAATGCGATTGATTTGGGTCCTTTCCCTCTTTTCTTTAGTTAGTTTTGCCAATGGTTTGTCAATTTTATTAATCCTTTTAAAGAACCAGCTTCTTGTCTTGTTAATTCTTTCTATGGTTTTTCGGTTTTCTATCGCATTTATTTCTGTCCTTATCTTTATTATTTCCCTTCTTTTGGTGACTATAGGTTCCCTCTGTTGGTTTGCTTCTAGTTGTTGAAGGTGCTGTGTTAATGTGTTGATTTTGGCTCTTTCTTGTTTTTGGATGTGTGTATTTATCGCAATAAATTGACCTCTCAGGACTTTTTTCGCTGTGTCCCAAAGATTTTGGTATGTTGGGTTTTCATTTTTGTTTGTTTCTAGAAACTTTGTGATTTCACATTTAATTTCTCCTTTTACCCAGTCGTTTTTTAGCAGGGTGTTGTTAAGTTTCCATGTATTTGACTTTATTGATTTGGCCTTTTATTGTTGATTTTTAGTCTTATAGCATTGTGGTCTGAGAAGATGCTCTATAGTATTTTGATGGTTGTGAATTTATGGAGGCTTGCTTTGTGGCCTAACACATGGTCAATTCTGGAGAATGTCCCATGCACACTGGAGAAGAATGTGTATTGTGCCATTGTTGGATAGAGTGCTCTGTATATATCTATGAGGTCAAGTTGGTTGATTGTGTTAAGTTCCTCTGTGGCATTGTTGAGTTTCTTTCTGGTTGTTTTGTCCCTTTTTGAGAGTGGTGTATTGAAATCTCCTACTATAATTGTGGATTTATTTATTTCTTTCTTCAATTCCATTAAGGTTTGCTTCATATATCTTGGTGCTCTTTCATTGGGAGCATATATATTTATTATGGTTATGTTTTCTTGCTCAATTGATCCTTTGATCATGAGAAAGTGTCCTTCTTTGTCTCTTATGGTTTTTTTTTTTATCTTAAAGTCTACTTTGTCGGTGACTAGTATTGCGACTCCTGCTTGCTTAGAGCTGACGTTGGCTTGGTAGATCTCCCAGGCCGCTCTTGGTATTTTTTCCTTGTCTTTGGTTTTGGAGAGCTTGATTATTATATGTCTTGGAGATTTTCTTTTGGGGTCTATCCTTCCTGGAGTACACTGGGCTTCTTGGATGTTTATTTTCTTGTCTTTCAAGATGTTAGGGAAGTTTTCTTCCAGAAGTTCGTCGACTATCTCCTCTGTGGACTTCTTTAATTCTTCTTATTCCAGAATGCCTATAATTCTTACATTATTCCTCTTCATGTTATCCAGCATGTATCTTAGATTATCTTCTGACTGTTTTATTCTTTTAGCTGTTTGGTGCTCTACATTGGCTGTACTGAGAGATTTGTCCTCTAGTTTGCTAGTTCTGGCTTCCATCTCTTCCAGTCTGCTACATTCCCCTTTTAGGCTATTCTCTATTTCTGATATTTTATTATTGATTGCCTGGACATCTTTTTGCAGGTTTTGAATTGTTTCTAATGCTGTGTATATCCTATTAGATTGTTCCTTAAGTGTTTTCCTGACTTCTTCCTTGTTTTCCTCGACCCCTTTTCGGAGTATTTGAGTTTGTTTCCATATCATTCTTCTGAATTCTCTCTCAGGCAAATCCAGAACCCGCTCTTCCTCCTCTATAATACCGTTGTCTGTCTCCAGCTCATTTGTATCTGCTGTTCTGTTGTGCTTTTGGATATGTTTCAATAATGATTATTCTTATTTTGTTATGATTATTATTGATACAATCAGGAGGTATGCGCCTCTTGTTATCTGTATTATGTATTAGGTGTGGTTAGGTTTTGTCTAAGTGGAGGCTGCAGCAGCAGCAAGCGTGCACACTGCGTCAGGGCTGGTGCGTGTAGTTCGTCAAGGGGGCGTGGCTGGCACCCTCGGTGTGTGTGTGGGAGGCAGGGCCTGCGCTTTAGAGTGTGGCGGGGATCGGGTTTGCTTGAGCTGCGTGTTGGAGGGTGTTGCTCAGTGTATCGGGGCCGGGCCCAGGCATTCGGTTCATCAGGGAGCGTTCCGTGGTGCATGGGGGGGGGGGGCGGAACTGGCATGCGCAATGTGTCTGGGGGTAGGGCCTGCGCTTGGAGTGTGGCGGGGATCGGGTTTGCACTAGTGGTGCATACGAGGATGTCGCACAGCGTGTCGGGGGCGGAGCGTTGTGTGGTTCGTTGGGTGTAGGGGGGTGGAGCCAGCACTCTCGGTACATCTGGGGGCAGGGCAGGCTCTTAGAGTGTAGCGGGGACCGGGTTAGTGGCGTGGTGGTGGCGGGTTCCGTGGGAGCAGGAGGTTCAGCGAGGGAGCACATTGGGGAACACTTCAAAGGGGGAGTGGATTGCAAGAGTGCTGCTAGAACAGCCTGGGTGGGAGGCTGCTCGGTCAGGGGTGGCTTGGGGGGGTTGTGGAGTCTGCGTCTGATGACATCAGAGGGTCGCCTCTTTTCTCCTGTTCTCTGTGTCCTGGTTAAAACTGGTTTTCCTGCCTGCTTTCACCCTAGGGCAGAAAACTCTCCTCCTCTTCCCCCCTTTTTGTCTTTTTTCTCTCTCCTGGGGCTTTGTCTATTTGAGATTCCGTGCTTTACGGGAAGTGCAGCTCTCCATATGGGATGATTCCAACCCCGCCCTCAAAGCGCTACAGGGGTTGGGGCAGCTGCTGCCCACAATGGCGGGCGAAAGTTTAAAATGCCAGAAATTCCTCCGTGGTGCGTTTTTTTTGAAAAGGCAAGTCCAGGAGTTTGATGGGCTGAACTTTATCGTGGTGGGAAGGTTCCAGGTCTGCTACAGGACATCCTCCTTCGTGAGGTCTCCCTTTTTTTCCCTGGGCCCCCTCTTACCCGTGTCATCTTGCTACAGTGGGGTACCGGAAGTCGCTACCTCACTTTCTTGAAAGATTTCAATTTTCATTCCATCAATTCCGGATGCCTTGTTCTTTGCTAATACCTTCAATGCACCTTGGACTTCTTCCTTCAGTATCATTGACTCTTGATCATATGCTACCTCTTGAAACAGTTGAACGTCAACCATTTCCTTTTCATACAGTGACTCTGTGTGTTCCTTCTATCTTCTCTTGATGCTTTCTGCATCATTCAATAATTTCCCCAGAGAATCCTTCAATAACAAACAAAAGTGGAGGCTTGACATTTTTCTTCAGTTTGAGAAATGCTGAGCATGTTCTTCCTTATTGATTTTCTGACTCCAGATCTTTGCACATTTTGTTGTAATATTTGACTTTATTTTCTCAAGCTGATCTTTGAAAATTTATCTTCAGCTCTTGAACCTTTTCATTTCTTCCATTTGCTTTAGCATCTCTACCCTGAAGAGCAAGTTTCAGTGTCTCTTCTGACATCCATTTTGACCTTTTCCTTCTTTCTTGTCTTCTTAATGACTTTTTGCTTTTTTCCTGTATGATGTTCCCACAACTCTTCTGGTCTTTTGTGTTTAGTGCTTAATGTATCAAATCAAATTTGTCTTTAGTGCTTAATGTATCAAATCTGTTCTTCAGATGATCTCTAAATTCAGGTGGGATATATTCAAGGTCATATTTTGGCTCTCGTGGGCTTGTTTTCAACACTCTTGGATGTAGCAATCAAGAAATCAAACGATGTATTGCATAAGGCGAATCTGCTGCAAAAGACCATTTTAAAGTGTTGAAGAACAAAGATGTCAGCTTGAAGATTAAGGTGTGCCTGACTCAAGCCATGGTATTTTCAATAACCTCATATGCATGTAAAAGCTGGACAGTGATTAAGGAAGACCGTAGAAGAATTGATGCTTTTGGGTTATGGTGTTGGAGGTAAATATTCAAGTTGCCATGGTCTGCCAAAAGAACCAATAGATCCATTTTGGAAGAAGTGCAACCAGAGTGCTCCTTGGAGTCTAAGATGGCCAAACTTTGTCTCTCATACTTTGGACATATTGTTAGGAGGGACCAATCACTGGAGAAGGATATCATGTTTGGTAAGGTGAAGGGTCAGAGAAAAAGAGGAAGACACCCAGTGAGATGGACTGGCAAAGTGGCAGCATCAGTAGGCTCAAGTGTGGCAACAATTGTTAGGTTGACCCAGGATCGGGCAGTGCTTTAATCTGTTGTGCATAGGGTCGCTATGAGTTGGTACTGACTTGATGGCACCTAATAACAGCAACATCAGCAACAAGGTTTGCTGACCTAGGTAGATAAAGCTGAATGTCTACGGCTTATGGTGGAGTAGTGTTGTGACCTGGGGGCATTCATCAGCAGTCCCAAAATAGCTTTGTAACATTGTCCAGACATGGATATGATTGAGGAGAGGCTCTTCTGACTGGAACAACGGTGCCTGAGCATTTTCTGACTCTGTATTCTACTCCGTTAACTTCCCTAATAAACCCGTAACTGTGAGCATGGTGCCTGAGTTCTGTGTGGCCATTGCAATGAATTATCAAACACAGCTGAGTAAAGAGTACTGTGGGAGGGTTGATTTGGTGCTCATTTTTTTTGTATATTTTATAATGTTTTCAGAATTATTCTAATGCTTTTCTGTGCTTTACTTGATTTCATCTATATTTTTTTCAATCTTTCTATCAGTCCACTGAAGATACCTTAGTATCATTCCTTTTAATTCCTTATCAGCCAGTTCCAATACCATCCTACCTTCAGAAAGGTTTCCTAGCTCTGTGTATTGGTCACTTGTTTGACCCACCTGTCTTATTTCTTTATGTGAACTGAAGTTGTTTATTTTCTCCTAGACATTGTGGTAGTTGTGTTTGTATTTAGTTGATGTGTTCAAAGGCACTTGTCTGCTGATTTTCTGTTCACTGTACATATAGAACAATTAACTAATTGAAGGTAGGTTTGACCAGTGATAACCATTGTCTTTCATTGATCAAGTGGTATAAGATACAGTTTTGTCCTTCACCAAGTGTGTGAAGGTGTATAAGGATCATGTATGACTGGGCCATGTTGGCACTGTTCTGTCTCATGTAATGTGGGTCAAAAAAGGGGAGGGAAAAACCCATACTACAGCATAAAAAAAAATAGTAAAGAAGAAAAAGGAGGGAAATCTGGCAAACAACAGGAAGAAATAAGAATTTCATGCCTGAAAGCAAAAGGAAAGGAAATTTAAAAACAAGTGAAAATAAAAAGAGAAATAGAAAGGAAAAAACACAAGAAAACTAGAGAAGGGCAAATGAAATAGAACAATAAAGAAAAATCTAAGAAAAAAAACAAAGGAGGGGATAAAGAAACAGAAGAAAAGTAAGAAAAGAAAATCAGACCAAGAAAGTATAAACACAAGGGAAGGGAAAGAACAGGAAAAACCAAAGAAGAAAACAGGGGTGGGAGCAGAATTTAGGAGAAAATTTGGGATATAGGCAGGACACTCAGTTGAAGTCAGCACCCTCTATCAAAGAGTTCACAGAGTTGGTGAGGGAGTTGAAGGGCCATGATGACTAGTTCTGTGATGCTGAGTCAAAAATTATCCGCACACCTGTTGTATTAAAACATGTCCATAATTTATGATAACATTGAGCATGTACATGAAATTATTCTGGCTAATAGATGAGTTACATCAGATTATGTGGCAAATCATTTGTAAATCAGCCATGGCTTTGCCTATGAAATAATCCACGACAGACTTGGGTTTCGAAAAGTTTGCAAAATGGGTACCGAAACAGCTCACAGAAGAACATAAACAGAAGTGTTTGGGCATCTATAAACAAAATTTGGACTGAACTGAAATGAAGGTCAAGGTTTCTTTGGAAAAAAAACAAAAACCAAAAAATGTTACTGGTGATGAGCCTGAGAGTAAATGGCAGAGAATGCAATGGAAACATTGTCAATTACCAAGCAAGAATAAGTTCAGAATTCAAATATCAGCTGGGAAATTGATGCTTAGAGTTTAGTGGGATTCTCAAGGGCCAGTGTTGGAACACTATCAGGAAATGATTCAATAAACAACAGTGCTTGAAGAGCTGAAGCCTAAACAGCAGATTAAACACAGAGGACTGCTGTCTAAGGGTATTGTGATCTTGCATAACAATGCATGTGTGCACACCTCTTCCCACACTGCTGACTTTCTCAAAAACTTGATTTTGAGGTTTTAAAGCATCCTCCCTACAGTGCTGATATTGCTTCATCGGACATTCACTTGTTTGGTCTCCAGAAAGTAGCCATTGAGGATGAAGAATTGAAGACAGTGGTATAGTCGTGGCTTGCAGCTTAGCCTAAAACATTTTTTAAATAAGGGAATATGAAAGCTTGTGACAGATGGACAAAGTGTATTGAAAAGCAAGAAAAGATTATGTCAAAAAAGTGATGTACTTTTTGAAATCAACTTTCATAAAAGTTGATTTAGCCAACTGATTTTTAACAAAACACCTAAAAATATTGTATGTGGAGGTGATAGTCTCTTCAACAGATGGTACTGGCAGAACTGGAAAGCGATATGCAAAAGACTGAAACAAGACCTTCACCTCACACCTTATACAAAAACCAGCTCAACATGGATTAAATCCCAGAATTATGAAGGTCATCAATGAAAAAATAAGGTCAAATGTGAGGGCACTAATTCTGGGAATACACAGACTACCAAGCATTTTGAAAAGTACACAAACAAAAGTAGACAAAATAGATGAGTGGGACATACTAAAAATTAAAAACTTATGTGCATCAAAAGACTTCACGAGAAGAGTAAAAAGGGAACCCACAGAATGGGAAAAAAATCTTTTGCAATGAAACGTCAGACAAGGAACTTATTTCTAAAATATATAGGAAATTACAACACCTCTACAAGAAAAAGACAAATAACCCAATTAAAAAATGGGCATAGGACATGAACAGACAGTTCACCAAGGAAGAGATCTGGGCAGCCAACAAACATATGAAGAAATGTTCACAATCACTAGCCATTAGAGAGATTCAAATCAAAACAACAATGAGATATCATCACACATCAGCAATAACAGCAAAGATAAAAAAAAGGAGAGGACAACAAATGCTGGTGGGGATGTGGAGAGACTGGGACACACCTGCATTGCTGGTGGGATTGCAAAATGGTCCAACCTCTCTGTCAAGTAATACGGTGTTTCCTCAGAAGGTAGGAAATAGAAATACCTTATCATCCAGCAATTCCTTTCCTTGGTATTTACCCACAAGATATACGAGAAATCTTTACAGCAAGGAACCACAAAGGAGGGAACAAATCTTGACAGCAAGGAGCATTCCCACCCCCTCCATACACAGAGTAGACAGGGTTGGGCAACTTGGACATTTGGTACCCAAAATAGGGGGGTGGGGGTCTACAAAGGCAAGAAGTGACTGGCTTACAAGCTTTCAACAGGGAACCTAGATCCAGAGGGTATGTAAGAAGGTAGGCTCTCCACTGAGTAGTATCCAATCTGTCTAGGCGGGACTGATGAAAGGAAATGCAGATATGTCACTTGTGATGTTGTTGTCAGGTGCCATCGAGTCGGAACTGACTCATAGCGACCCCAGGGACAGCAGAATGAAACAATGTCGGATCCTGGGCCAACCTCACTACCGCTGCTACACTTGACGCCATCAATGATGGGGGTTTTCCTCTTTTTCTCTGACCCTCCATCTTACTCAGCATGACATCCTTCTCCAGCGACTGTTCCCTCCTGACAATAAGTCCAAAGTATGAGAGACAAAGGTTAGCCATCTTGGCCTCCAAGGAGCACTCTGGCTGCACTTCTTCCAAAACAAATCTATTGGTTCTTTTGGCAGTCCATGGCACTTTTAGTATTCTCCTCCAACAACACAATTCAAAGACATCAATTCTTCTACGATCTTCCTTATTCACTGTCCAGCTTTTGCATCCTTATGAGGTTATTGAAAATACCATGGCTTGGGTCAGGCACACCTTAGTCCTCAAGGAGACATCTTTGCTCTTTAACACTTTAAAAAGTTCCTGTGCAGCAGATTTGCCTAACGCAATACATCGTCTGATCTCTTGACTGCTGCTTCCACAAGTGTTGATAGTTGATCCAAGAAGAATGAAGTCCTTGACAACTTCAATCTTTTCTC
>NW_006408901.1:240188-242393 GCF_000296735.1 Chrysochloris asiatica
ATTTCAGCTCACTAATGCCTAAGATATCGATGTTGATGCGTTCCATTTCATTTTTGACAACTTCCAATTTTCCCAGATTCATACTTCGTACATTCTATGTTCCAATTTTCAATGGATGTTTACAGCTGTTTCTCTTCATTTTGAGTTGTGGCCCATCAGCAAATGGAGGTTCTGTGCGCTTTTCTCCCCCGAGCTTAACTCTATTCACGTCATCATGGTCAACTGTACTTTGAGGAGGCATTTTTTTTTTTTTTTTCCCAGTCGCATTCTGAGTGCCTTCCCACCTGAGGGGCTCATTTTCCAGTCCTGTATCTGACAGTGTTTTTCTGCTATTCATAGAGTTTTCAGTGACTAGTGATTTGGAAGTAGTTCGTCACTCTTTCTTCCTAGTCTGTCTGTCTGGAAGCTCATCTGAAACCTGTCCACCATGGGTGACCCTGTTGGTTATTTTAAATACCAGTGCCAGAGCCCTCAGAATCACAGCTACTCAATACACCACAGCATGACAGACAGATGAGTGGTGGCCGTTTGGTTTTATGTCGAAACTGTCACTTTAAATTTCGATATCAATCCTGATACAATCACAATATGATCAAGATGTTCTCTCCGGATACTATCAATCCTGATACAATCAAGATATTCTCTCCCAAGATGGCAGCTCTGGGAACAGCTGAATGTCTTGAACCAGAAAACAATGGATTTCTGGATTCTCCTACAAATTCCCTAGCTGTAAACCCTCCAATCCTCTGATCCTCCAAACATACCTTTATATTTGTTTCAGAGTTCCAACACCATCCTGTGAGCCCTCTTGGCCCATTATTCTGTGTTGTTATTGATGGAGCTCCTCACTACACGTCTACCCGATCAGCCATCTTGAAGGTGCAAGGCCTGGTAGTGTAGTGGTTAAGAATCTAGCTGCGAACCCCACGGTCAGCAGATCGAATCCAGTAGGCCTTCTGCGGGAGAAGAGATGAGGCTTTTTTCTCCTTGCAGTTAAAATGGCCTTGGAGTCTGGTGCATTAACCCACAGCACCACACCAGGACTCCAAATCTCACTGAAGCTCTCACTGAAGCTCTCACTCAAGTGAGATACAGTAGTGAATAATTGTTATCAGGACTGGTTTGTGAGGGTTGGAAATGTAAAGGTAGACATTTTGTAGCAAGGAGGGGAGTGATTAACTTTGTAGTCTAGGAGCAGAGGTCCCTAGAACCATGAAGGGAGAAGAATGGAGAGGGGACCCTACACAGAGAAGCAGTGATGACTGAGATGGAGGCAGAAATGATGATGTGGAGAGATGGAGCAGCTGGGGACTTTAGACCCAGAGAGGGAGAGGGGCTGTGTGCTGACGGATGGGGGGAGGGGTGTGGGGTGGAACAGGCTTGTAGGATATACTCTTTGGTTGGTTGATGATGCATGGAGGGGATTGTAACCATGGCAATGAAACAATATATGATAGGATGATTGTAAAACTAATGTTCTCCCATATAAACGATCACATAATTCACAATAAAATGTTTAAAAAAAGAAATACAAGCCATAAAACAAGTAGATATATGCACACCAATATTCATAGCAGCACTGTTTACAATAGCAAAATGATGGAGACAGCCAAAGTGCCCATCAACTGAAGAATGGATAAACAAACTGTGGCACATACACACAATGGAATATTATGCTACCTTGAAGAATAACAAGGAAGCTGCAAGCCACCACATAACATGGATGGACTTGAGGACATTATGTTGAGTGAAATTAGTCAGTCACAAAAGGAGAAATGCTGCATAGGACCACTACTCTAAAAGAATAAGAAAAATAATCCATACTAAAGGGAGGTGGATTCTTTGCTGGTTGCTGGGATGTGGGGGTGGGGTGAGGGGAGGGAGGGGAAGGTGGAGCACAGGGCAGGGAATAGACAAAGTATAGTTTGGGTGCTGGGGATTGGGGCAATATACAACAAAGGAGAGGGGAATGGAAGAACAAAGCAGGTGGGACAACAATTAGGCAAGTTTACATGGGCTAAGTGGGACAGAGGGAAAGAATGATGTATGCACAGCCTTGGAACAACAGGGCTCTGGGATACAGAGATTGAGGCATGGTTGGAATGGGGAAAAGGGGGGAAATAATGTTAAGATGCTTGGCTGTCTTTTGAATCTTGGTTTTCCTTGCATTATATTATAAAATAGACACTGGAGGGGGAGAGAAAG
>NW_006408901.1:243098-244013 GCF_000296735.1 Chrysochloris asiatica
CCACCACTGTTTGCGCACCTCCATTCTGGTGGCTAGAGACCAGGGTGCCTGAGCAAGTGGACACCCCCACCCACCACTGGTGGATTCTTCTGCCACGAGTGCACACAGATACTCTCAGCATTTAAAGAGACAGGCAGCTCAACAGCCAATCCTGAACTGTTTATTAATAGGGAAAAGGCCAGAATAAGGAATGTCGAGAGGGAAAGAGAGTTTAAAAACAAAAGAGGCCAAAATGAAATCCTGAGGTACAGCATAACAACCAACTATGGCATCTTAAACTTTATCAGGCGGCCTTGAAGGCAAGAAGCTGAAAGAGAATATTGAAATCATACTCATTTTAGGCTACAGATTTTTTTTTTTCTTCTCTCCTTCCTCTCCCTTTTCTGCAATTATAGACTACAATATCCAATCTAGTTCTTTTGTTATTGTTGTTTTATAGTAAGTTTTCTTTTTTCTTATTTATTTATTTTTCTGTTGCTGTTTTGTTGTATTTTGTTCCCATTTTACCTTTGGGGGACTCATTCTCTCCCTATATTACCCAAGAAGAGACATCAATTGCTGCCATATAGTCAAGCTACAATCACACCTTATAAACCCCCCACAATCTAGACAAGAACCAATACCAACTGTTATACACCAGGGAGGCAGACAGCATCTGCAAAAGTTACTCTGTGTTAAGCAATAAGAAGAGTAAAAAGGGAAGCCCACATCCTGATCACATCTACCTGGAGACATTCAGAAAGCATAAAAAATACCAAAACATGCAATTAAGTATTAATGCCACAGGTAAACATTAAACATGTCCAAGAAACAAAAGCAGATGACCATATCAACACATGTCCAGAAACAAGATAAAATATCTGAGACAAATGACCTAGAGGTAGACCTGGACTCCATTCTGGAAGGAGGGCAGGC
>NW_006408901.1:244113-245628 GCF_000296735.1 Chrysochloris asiatica
TAAGATGCTTGGCTGTCTTTTGAATCTTGGTTTTCCTTGCATTATATTATAAAATAGACACTGGAGGGGGAGAGAAAGGAACAGCCAGAAATATTACCATAGAAATCTTGTAAGCTGATTGGAATAACTAAAATGGGACTACAATGTGCCCAGTGAAGGAGGCTTCCTGCAGAGCCTCTACATTACATAAGACTCTAGGTGGAATCCTGAACAGCATCCAGAATCTTCAGAGGTGGGAAATTTCCACTTGAAAAGACTGGCAGACCCCCTGGAGCAGCTAGAAGAACAGAAGATACTCTTTGGATGAAAGACCGACAGGAAAAATACGAAACAAGGCAGACCGACTGATTACTACAAGAACAAGCAAATTGCTTGCCCAGGAGGCATCAAGGCAAGTGGTTGGGTCCCCTCAAAACAAACCCCCTTCCAAGACTAAGACTCAGTGGGAATACATGCTCTGATTGGTGACCACGTTCGTCACCAATAAAGGGAAGTGAGGGAAAAACAGCAATGGAGCTGCTAGCTAAGCCCTACAACATTCAATAGACTCCTGTGAACCCAGGTGGAGACCTTGTTGGCCAGCAGTGTAGCAAGACCTGGGGACTCTTCAGCCCAGAGTCAGCGACATAGCCACAGAGGGCTAGAGTGGAGAATGAAGTGTCCAGCTGATAAGAAGAGAGGGCATATGCAGAAAAACACCCACACTTGCAGATAATACCCACTAACCTGGTTTCAATGACTGGATGATCAACTAGAAGAAGAAAGAAGAGGAAAAAATGAGTAATCTGATACAATTTGATGAATTTGATCTCTACCTATGGATGCAGTAGCTCAAAAGAGGGTACAAATCTTCACTGCAAGGATCATTCCCACCCCCTCCATATACAGCACAGAGTAGACAGGGATGGGCAACTTGGACATTGGCTACCCAAAAAGGCGGGGGAGGGGGGGCGGCTATAAAGGCATGAAATGACTGTTTTACAAGCTTTCAAGAGGAAGCCTAGATCCAGAGGGCGTGGAGGAAGGTAGAATCTCCACTGAGTAGTATCCAATCTGTCTCGGCAGGGCTGATGAAAGGAAATACAGATTGATCTCTTGTGATATAATAGTGGATAATTGTTATCAGGACTGATTATGAGGGTTAGAAATGTAAAAGTAGACGTTTTGTAGCAAGGAGGGGAGTGATTAACTTTGCAGTCTAGGAGTGGAGGTCCCTGGGACCATCAAGGGAGAAGAGCGGAGAGCGGGACCCTACCCAGAGTAGCAGTGATGCCTGAGATGGAGGCAGAGACGATAACATGGAGAGATGGAGCAGCTGGGGACTTTAGACCCAGAGAGGGAGAGGGGCTCTGTGCTGACAACGGGGGGGGCAGGCTTGTAAGGTATACCCTTTGGTTGGTTGATGATGCATGGAGGGTATTGTAACCATGGCAATGAAATGATATACGTAGGATGAATGTAAAACTAATGTTCTCCCATGTAAACTATCACATAATTAACAATAAAACATTTTTC
>NW_006408901.1:245728-247290 GCF_000296735.1 Chrysochloris asiatica
GTATGGAAGAAGTTAATGGAGAGTTAATTGCACCTAACAACTAAAATTAACAAGATTTAACAGACAAAAGTTAAGAAATATGTGAAGGTTAACTTGTTTCCCATAGAAAAGAATAGATTTATGTATGAACAAAGGTTTAACTAAAAGGTTTCAAGGCGCCTGAATGTCTCCTATGCCTTGAGATAATGTTTTTGCTGTAACTTCTCATCCCTGTTGTAAATTTAAGAATTGTAAACCATAAGGAATGTGCCTCAAGATAGATTGTACCTTGATGTCATTGATTACTATGAAAGCAATGATTTCTGTAAGGGTATATAAGGGGGTTGTTAGATAGAACAGAGAGAACAAAGAAGAAGGAGGTGAAGAAGGGGTGTAGAAGAAGAGAAGGTGGGGGTGAAGAAGAATGAAGAGAAGGAAGAAGGGAAGATGGGAAGTAGAAGAATGGGTGGAAGAAGAATTAGAGGCAAGAAGTAGAGGTAAGAGTAAGTAGAGGAAAATAGAATGAGACAAGAATGGAGGGAAGGGAAGCTAGTAAAGGGAACAGAAGAGGGGAGCAGAAGAGGAGCGCAGGAGGGGAGCAGGAGAGGAGAGAATGGAAGCAGGAGCAGGGGAGGAGAGAAAGGAAACAGAAGAAATGAGCAGGAGAGCAGGGGAGTAAAGAATGAGAGGGACAGTAAAGAATGAGAGAAGTAGAGTATTAGAGTAGCCATAGAAATAATATTAATAAAGCATATAATGAGAAGATTTTGAATTTATTATGGCCCATGACTCTGTGTATACAGCCGATGCTGCACCCACTTTCAGAAAAACCCTGGAATAAGTTTGCTGGGGATGGCTCCTGGCAGTCCAAATGATCAATAATAGAATATCAGAAATAGACAATACACTTAAAGGGCAAAGGAGTAGAATAAACAAGATGGAAGGCAGAATTAGTGAGGTGGAAGACAAATCTATCAATACCACTAAGATAGAAGAGTAAGCAGAAAAAAATGATAAAAAATCTGAAGAAGGTCTAAGATTCATGTTGGACAACATGAAGAGGAATAACTTAAGAATTACTGGCATTCCAGAACAGGAAGAGTCACAGAAGTACACAGAGGAAATAGTTGAAGAACTGTTAGAAGAAAATTTTTCTAACATCCTGAAAAGTGAAAAGATACACTTTCAAGAAGCTCAAAGAACCCCAGGAAGGACAGACCCCAAAAGAAAATCACTGAGATACATATCATAATTAAGCTCTCCAAAATCAAAGATAAGGAGACACTCCTGAAAGCAGCTAGGAAGTGTCACATACAAAGGCAAGCAAGTCAGATTAAGCTCGGATCTCTCAGCAGAAACCATGCAAGCTAGAAGGCAATGGGGAGACATATATAAAACCCTGAAAGACAATAATTGCCAACCAAGAATCTTTTATCCAGCAAAGCTATCAATCGAATACAATGTTGTAGTCAAAACATTCCAGGATAAACAGAAGCTAAGGGATTTTACCAAAGTCAACCCTGTGCTACAAAACATCCTAAAGGGAGTTCTGTGGACTGAGAACCAACAAGAACAGACAACAA
>NW_006408901.1:247390-254366 GCF_000296735.1 Chrysochloris asiatica
ATAAATTTTTACTCTCTCTTATAGATGTAGTTCCTGCCAGCCTTGCTCAAATCTGAGGTCAGGGCACTGGGTCCAGGAGTAGTTCATGCTGCTTCAGAGGGTAACTGAAATCAGGATCCTTTTTTCCCAGGAATTCTTTCTGGCCCAAAGGGCAGCTGGGGGCAGGGTACCTGGGTATGGGAGGAGTTCTTGCCTGCCCAGCAGTGGCTGGAGACAGGTTACTCATCTGGCACTGTACTTTCTGCTGTTGTGATGAAGCAGAATTTATATACGTCCATATGTAGAGTTGGTACAACCAGTGCCAGATCCACAAAGGCACATCTCTGACCTCTGGTGGTGCAGTAACTGTATAGTGAAAGTTGTGAACAGCTGATGGGTGGGTAAGGGCAGGGACTGGCCACACCTCTGGTCACAAAGGAGGTGTGAGAACAAGGGGAAGGATCCCACCTTTCTGGTCACTGTTACTCAAAGTGAGCATCTGTGTCATCCCAATCTGTCCCCTCTCCCACTGCTTCTGCTCAGCTTCTTCTCCCACTAAGTATTTAGTTCAGTTCTTTAGTCTTTCTGTTGAAGCTCAGGCTTCCAGGATTATTATAATCCATATCTGTTTCTCTCATGTCTTTGTTGTACAGAGTCTGGGAAATATGTAGGCCTAGTCCATCATCTTGCCAGAAGTTTATCTTTATTGCCTATTGTATGTAGTATAATCTTTGCAGTGACAAAAAATTAACATACTTATTACTCAACTCTCTTCTGCATTTCCTGTGGCATGAAAGTAAAAGCCTATTAATTTTAATTGTAAGGTGTTGGTGAAGAATATTGAAAGTGCCATCAAGTTGATTCTGACTCATGGCAATGCTATGTACAGCAGAAAAAAATATTGCCTGGTCCTGTGCCATTCTCACAGTTGTTGTTTGAGCAGATTGTTGGTGCCACTGTGTCCATCTATTTTGTGGCGTATCATCCTCTTTTTCACTAACTTTCTAATTTACCAGCATCCCAGTAAGGGAAATCAAGGTTTACTTATTAAGGATGTTAATCTCTTAGGTTAAAACATTTCATTTTATTATTTTTGAACTTGATTTATTATGTTGGCTAGAGACCCAGTCTCCTATTTTAGAATTTAAGTTTCTTCAATTGGAAAGTACTTTGAAATAGCTACTGAGTTTTCAAACATGTCATGGCCTCAAAAAGGAATAAGTAACAGTACTATAATGTTTACTTATAAATTGTGTGGGAGTCCCTAAGGAGTTTTAGATTTGTTGTTACACAGTTCCCTGTTGGAATGAATGTACACAAACCAGATCGGAGAACTACTCTTGGTTATTGTCTTAGGACAAAGTTCAACAGGAGTTGACATTCTGTAGTCACAAAAATCTCAAGTTTTAACTTGAGTTTGCAAACAGAAAACTAACCCAAACTCACAACTGGAAAACCTTAAGGGCTGTTTTCTCTAACAGCCGCCCAATAGAGGGAACTCAAAGCTCATAAATAATAACTAAAGTAATACTTTTGGTTTTTCTCAGGCTTATGATAAATCCAAATACCCTGAGCTATTTTATCATAGAAATCAAATTAATGAGAAAAGGGAAAACAAATCCAGGCCTAATAAAAATGAACTTTAACAATAATAAAAATAAACCAATAATGAACTCTGTTGAAACTCAGATACAGCAAGGCAGTGTTTCAAATACCTTGGAGGTATTTGAAACTCCTGAAGGCCTGTTGAAAAAAGAGAGTCCAGAGACTGATTTCTCAGGTCTCTAGGATCTGCTGGAGGAAGTTGTCTATGGATCCCACGTATACTTATATCAAAATTTCATAGGGAGAAAACAACAAGTCTGTTTAAAATAAAAAAATAAAGACATTTTATTAATGGCAAAAGGTTTTTTGCAAAATAGGAAACACATAGTGAAGAAGTTCTTGACAAAAGTGCTTTAAGTAGCTGCAAAATTACAGAGGTTGATAAAGGCAAAAACTACAAATTAGCTGATTGAGTTGGGGTGTTTCTTATTGAATATTCACAAAGTTGCAGGATGAAGGGTCTTAGCTGACTATTCTTGTAGTAGTTTACTTCCTTTGTAAAAAGGTGGTTTCAGGTGACAAAACAACCAGACCATGAATTCCTTTGAACATTAAAAAATATTTTGTTGTTGTTAAGTTCCATCGAGTCAGTTCCGACCCATAGCGAACCTATATAGGGTTTCCGAGTTTGAAAAACCGACCTTGCAGTTCAAACAGCTTTGCAGTCTGGCGCATTAACCCACAGTGCCGTAGTTATGCCTAAATGCAGAGTGAAAAAATAATGGTTATAATGATATTTAATTGTGGGAGGGGGGTCTAAGGGTATAGTCTAGCCACTTACATAACATTTAACAAGATGTCTAGTAGCTATACAAGTTAGTCTTTTTTTTTCACATCAACCTTTTCTAACATAAACCTTAGACAAACAAAACAAAAACACATTTTTCTGTAGAAACTATTTATATCTAGTTCAAAGGTGCAATGGAAGTGTTTTACAAATGTGACAAGCTACATACACTGCATAACAAAGACTGTTTTATTTATTTTATTGGGGGGAATGCATTGTTATTATGTTGTGCTTTTTTTTACCATTTTATTGTGATTTGGGGTAAAGTTTACAGAGCAAATAGGCTTTCCATTCAACAATTCATGCACATTTGTTTTGTGACATTGATTTTAATCCCCACAATGTAACAACACTCTTCCCACTTCTTCCTTGAGTTTACTGCTTCCATTCATTCTTTCCTAACCCTTCCTGCCTTCTGAGATTTATCCCTTTCAATTGATCTCCTTTTGATCTAATATGGTTGAGTTTTCTACAGTGTTCAAAGTTGAGCTATGGGGGTGAATTACAGGCTTGAACAAGTATCTAAAAGTCATAGTCTCAGGGGTTCCATTTGTCTCCAACAAACACATAAGCCTATTTTTTTCTTTTAATAGGATCCCCCCCCTCAATGTTTAACTCCTACTCTATCCAGGATCGCCTATTGTGATCCCTTTCAGAGTGGTCAGTGGTAGCCAGAACCATATAGTTCTTCTGGTCTTGTGTTCATGGAAGTTAAAGTTTGAATAGTCCATTAATCCTTTGAACTAATTGTTTTCCTCCTGTCTTTGATAATCTTCACTCTTTCTTTTCTATGGATACCTTAGATGGCCATTCATGACCTTTTTGTTTTTTCAGTTTCTACCACTTTGCTGAACAGTATATATTTATTTATTTATTTTCTCTTTTAGTATAGGTATCTTTTCCTAAGCTTTTACAATAATGGTCTTATACAATATTTGTCCTTTAGTGACTGACTAATGTGATTCAGCATAATGTACTTAAGGTTCATCCATGTTATGTGGTGGCTTACAGCTTCCTTGTTATTCTTCATAGTAGCATAATATACCATTATGCATATGTACCAAAGTTTATTTATCCATGCTTCCAATGAAGGGCACTTATGCTGTCTCCATCTTTTTGCTATTGTGAATTGTGCTGTTATGAACATTGGTGTGTGTATATCTACTCATGTTATGGCTTGTATTTCTTGTGGATATATACCAAGTAGATGAATTGCTGGATCATAAGGTATTTCTATTTCCAACTTTCTGAGGAAGTGCCATACTTTTTATAGAGTGATTGGACCATTTTGCCCAGTTTGTCCACATCTTTGCCAGCATTTATTGTCCTGTGCATTTTTGAACTTCGCTGTTATTGCTGGTGTGAGATATCTCATTGTTGTTTTGATTTGCATCTCTCTAGGCGTCCTGGTGTGGCGCTGTGGGTTAAAGCGCCAGACTGCAAAGCTGTTTGAACTGCAAGGTCTGCAGTTCAAGCTCACCAGCTGCTCCTCAAAAACCCTCTTACAAGGTCGCTATGGGTCGGAACCGACTCGATGACACTTAACAACAACAATGGTTAATGATCATGAACATTTCTTCATATGCTTGTTAGCTGCCTGAATGTCTTCCTTGGTGAAGTGTCTGTTCATGTCCTGTGCCCATTTTTAAATTGGGTTACATGTCTATTGTTGTTATGTGCCATCAAGATGATTCTGACCCATAGCAACCCTGTATAGAGTTTCCAAGGAGCAGCTGGTGAGCTTGAACCACTGACCTTGTAGTTCAAACAACTCAGCAGTCTGACACATTAGCTCACAGTGCCACACCAGGACTCCTTTTTTCTTGTAGAGGTTATGTGCATCAAAGGATTTCACCAAAAGAGTAAAAAGGGAGCCGACAGAGTGGGAAACACTATTTTGCAATGACATATCAGACAAGGGACTGATTTCTAAAATCTATAGGAAATTACAACACCTTTTTTCCTTGTTAGGTCTTTAATCCATGCTGAGTTGGTCTTTGTATATGGCGTGAGGCAAATGTCTTGTTTCAATCTTTTGCATTCTGCCAGCACCATCTGTTGAAGAGACTATGTCTTCCCACTCAATGTATTTTGGTCCTTTGTCAAAGATCAGTTGGCTGTATGTGGATGATTTAGTTTCTGGATTCTCGATTTTATTCCATTGTACCAGTACCAGGCTGTTTTGACCACTGTGGCCATGTAGTATATTTTGAAATCAGAAAGTGAGAGGCTTCCAACTTTGTTCTTCTTCTTAAGCAGTGCTTTGTTTATCCCGGGTCTCTTTTCTTTCCATATAAAGTTTGTAATAGTTTCTCTTTTTTTCCATCTCTCTAAAGAATGCCATTGGAATATAAATTGGGATTGCATTATATGTGTAGATTGCTTTGGGTAGTATTGACATTTTCACAATATTAAGTCTACCTATCCAGGAGCTAAGGAGCGCTGGTTACGTAGTGGTTATGAATCGGATTGTGAACCGCAAGGTCAGCAGTTCGAAACTACCAGCTGTTTCACGAGAGAAAGATGAGGCTTTCTGCTCCTGTAAAGATTTACAGCCTCTGAAACCCAGTACAGGATAGCTATGAGTCGGAACTGACTCCATGGCACATAACTACCATAACCATCCAGGAGCTTGGTATATTTGTCCATTTTTGTAAGTCTCTTTTGGCTTCTTGTAGTAGTGTTTTTTAGTTTTCTTTGTATAGGTCCTTTGTTTCTCTAGTTACATTTATTCCTAAATACTTCATCCTTTAGATGGCTATTGTAAATGGTATTGCTTTCCTAATGTCCTTTTCAGTGCGGTTGTTATTGGTATAGAGGAATCCAACTGATTTTTGTAAGTTGATCTTATACTCTGCCACTTTGCTGTATCTTCCAATGAATTCCAGTAGTTTATTTTTTTGTTTTTGTTTTTTTTTTTTGCTGAGTCTTTGGGGTCTATGTATAGGATCATATAATCTGAAAATAGAGAGAGATTTACTTCCTCTTTGCCAATTTAGATGCCTTTAATTTCCCTATCTTGCCACATAGCTCTAAGACTTCTAAAACAATATTGAATAGGAGTGGTGACAAAGGGCATCCTTGTCTTGTACCTGTTCACAAGGAGATGGCTTTCAGTTTCTATCCATTGAGAGTGATGTTAGCTGTTGGTTTTGTATATATGCTCTTGATTATGTTGAGAAATTTCCCTTCAATTCTTACTTTATTGAGTGTTTTTATCAGGAATGTTAGATTTTGTCAAATGCCTTTTCTGCATCAATCGATATGATCATGTGGTTCTTTTTTTTCTTGTTTATATGGTGGATTACATTGATTGTTTTTCTAATGTTGAACCATCCTTGCATCCCTGGTATGAATCCCACTTCGTCATGATGTATTATTATTATTATTATTATTTTGATGTGTTGTTGAATTCTGTTGGCTAGGATTTTGTTGAGAATTTTTGCATCTATATTCATGAGGTATATTGGTCTATAATTTTCTTTCTTTGTTATGTCCTTCCCTGGTTTTGGTATGAGGGTTATGCTTGCTTCATAGAATGTATTAGGAAGTTTTCCATCCTTTTCTATATTCTGGAATAATTTGAGTAGAATTGGTGACAGCTCTTTCCTGAATGTTTGGAAAAATTCACCAGTGAAGTCATCTGGGCCTGGACTTTTTTTGGTTGGGAGTTTTTTGATGACCTGGTCAATTTCTTCCTTTGTTATTGGTCTATTCAAGTTTTCTACTTCATTCTATGTAAGTTTAGGTAGGTCGTGCTTTTCTAAAAATGTATCCATCTCCTCTAGGTTTTCAAATCATTCATTTGCTATTCAACAAAGTAGGATGTAGAACTTTGAAGATTATGTCATACATGTTGATGTTGATGTCCTCCAAGACTGTAGTCCTGAGCCAAAAGGCCCAGAAACTCATTCATTGAAGTTGTTTAGTTATGGCTAAAAAGTTTTCATAATTTGTCCTCTATGTGCTCTACTAAATTCATGGATATATTTGCATCTTATATAAATAGCATATGTAGAAAATATCCTCTGTGAAACCTGTATATATTCCTGGGTATATTCCTATTCTCAGAGGCTGTTTCAGGAGGCACAAAATGAGATTTACAAAATGGAGTTACTTTGGAAAAGGAGATTTTAGGCCTAGACATTAGCTAGAAATTTTATTTATGTCAAGAGCCTTTCTTTTAAGAATGCTTTTCTTAGAAAGAGGTGCAGTGAAGCTCTCTGTCAGCAATACCGCAGAATACCAGATGAAGCAGGTTCAGGGCAGAGCTCCAAAACTCTGAACCACATATCTAGGAATATTTAAAAGGTTTAAAGGCTTATGGCTAGTGGAACTTGTAGAGGACATAAGAAATCTCATAAATTAGAATCTGTTGGCCTAGACGGCCTGGAGCTGAAAACTTGGCTGAGACCAAATAGCAAGATCAAGTGGAGGAGCAAGCAGACCCACCATGGAAAAACACCATGGGAACCTTGGAGCAAAGGTGGACAAAATACATTGTTGGTTTTGCTTTGTTCTGACTTTTTTTTTGGTATCTGCTCATTGTCCCCCCCCCCACCACCACTGTTTGCGCACCTCCATTCTGGTGGCTAGAGACCAGGG